>NC_056744.1:1617074138-1617236638 GCF_019279795.1 Protopterus annectens | reverse complement strand
CATCCACAATGGGTGATGGTATTAAAGGATCCTTAAATCCTGGGTTTGGCTTGATGTCCTTTGACACTTTGGGAGGTGACACAAATGTTCTATATATCTTTCATATGCCAGGCTGATAAAATATATAGTGAAAATTGTGGCTTTGTCCATTCCTAAAAGACCACTCAAAATATCGACCTTTGCCAACTTTATTACAAGTTTTGTAAAGCATTTTGCAATAATAACTGACTCAGTATATGCTCTTTACCTTTAGTTGCTTTGTATAGCAGGTCATTTCTTAATTCGAAGTACAGACACGTAGTGGGGTTCTTCTGTTCATTTGTCTCCCCATCTACTTTCTATGTTCTCTCTACGTTTGCTGAGCATACTGTCTTCTCACTAAACTTTCTTGAAACTGACATGGTTTATCTGAAGGTCAGCCATGTCAGTGTTGTCAGCAGTGTTCTGATATGAAGTAGAGGCTGTGACCTTTTCTCTTACAAATAAAATGAAGGCATTTCCTTTCATGTAGTTTATCCCATGTAAATAAGAATTAATAAAAAACAAACTTTCATCCTCCACTAACAGTTGTCCTTTATTTTCTTCACTAATTGTTTTACTTGATTTACCTTCAAACTCCTATTTCTGTTTTTGACTGACTCTGTGCTTCGGTATAGCAAGGGGAAGCTTAAGCCTCTGTTCAAGATCCCCTTTTTATTTACTTCAGTATGAGTCACATCTGTTTCTTCTCTGTTAGTGTGTTCTACTTTAATCTACACAGACTTATTTTGTTACTTTAACTACTGGAATCTCTTGGTAAGATTAAATATTGGATTACTCTAGTCCTTCCACCCACAGCAGAGCTTAGCTTCTTTCATGTCTTCTCACTGTACCCGCTGTTCTTTACGAGTACTATGGATTCTGGCAGTATACCAAGTTAATAAAATACCACCATGACCACCGATCCAAGAAGTAAGCAAATTTAATGAAACACTTAGCGCTAAGTGTTTCATTAAATTCACTTACTTCTTGGATTGGTGATCTTGGTGGTATTTTATTATTTTATTTTTTTGTTTTTTTAAGTATACCAACTTAAACCTTCTCTCCAATAATTCCCATTTTTTTACCTGGCAAAATCTTGGCCATTTATCACATCATGTGGCACCAGAACTACAGGCTGTAGCTCATGATCTTAAAACAGCCTGTATTTCTACCTTAGTAACAAGGTATTCTCTCTTGTTTCTATGTAAAAAATATCACTTCAAATTTCTCTTTAATTGTAGTTTTATATTTGCAGTCATATGTGTGTGATTAAACTATTGTAATCATGTTCTTCTCTTTCCTCAAACATAATATGATAAGTTTAGAATAAGCACAGTGATGGAAAGCCGGCTGTACATTTCTGCTGATTAAAACAATGTCACACTACATAGGGTCTCATTACAAAGGCTTGTTTTAAGTACAATTTATGGGCCATCTATACACTCATAGTATTTTTGTTACTAACTGTGCAGTATTTGAATATATCCCCTGTTCCAGAACATTTAAAACAAATGGATTTGGGTGGTGATATTTTTTTCTTGTCTGCTTGCAAAGCAAAATTCTTTTTTAAAACATGTTTTTGGCTCATGTTTATAGCTGGCCATCAGCTGCTCCTGGGAACATTCCCTCATCACTAGTCTACCAAGCCTAACAACCCACCTCTGGACTTTCTCCATCCCATTTCAGAAAAGTGGAGAGATTGAGGCATCCCAGGTCTGCATCATGTTGCTGCCAAGGGAGGATGATTTTTAATTATGCCCTAATTACCCTACTCCATACATGTACCTGTAATGTCCTGGGGTATCAGTAATAGGGTATGCTGGCATATCATCCTACCTCTGCAGTTACTCAGTCACTGTGCCCCCCTTAAGGACAATGCCTCCTTGTGCATCTTCAGCCTTTTCCAGAGATCAACCACAAGGTGCATCCAACTGCCTGATGAGGTGGACAGCTGGTTCATCAATGTGAAAATCTGTTGCTGGAAGCTAAACAGTTGCTGATCTATTCTCTCATGAAGGATAAGCAGGCACTGGTTAATCCTTTCTTGAATGTTGAATAAGTTTGTTCAGTGACTGCATTTCTCTTCTTTGTGAAGACCTACAGTAAAATTTGCTAAAATCTCATTAAGAGTTTAGCAAAGCCTCGGTAGTCCCGATTCTTTATATACAACTCCTGGCCTCACAGAGAAGAGAAATATTCTTGGTTTATCACACAAGTTTTTAGCTTTATAGAAGTTCATCTAGTAGCCATTTTTACTACTAAGAAAAGTCATTTCAGAGGACAAATCCCCATATAAGTTGAAGGGGATAATATTTCTATATTTTTGTCAACTCAACACTTAGTTCTAACAATGTGCTTTTCATGTAACACTACACAGGTTCTGTTTGTTCAGCAAACATTCTGTAATATGATACTCAGGCTGAGCCTGAATTACTTGTTTATATGAAGAAGGAAACTGATTCATCTTGGAAAGTCACAATTTATAGACGCAGTGTCATTCTCCCTACATTCTCCACCAATAAACAGCCAAATGAAAAAAAATAAAACACTGCTTTTTGACAACATATGGAAAATTAATAGAAACATCAAATGTTCAGCATTTCAGTTTAGACTTGCTCACTTATTGCTCACTGAGTACTAGGTGTCCACCAATGTTGGCACATAACTAGACAGTATATACAAAGCAGTTTCTTTGTGCGGACAAGCAACCATTTCAAGCATCTCCACAAGACTTTCCCCATAATTCAGAGTAGCAGTCCTTATCCTTTCCTGGCTTCAGCTATACTGTATAAATATCTTTTGTCAGGGTTACCAGACTACCTCTCTCAGTCCCTGGCACTTATCTTGGCATACTCTCTAAACTCAGAAACACAGCAATCTAACTCTAAGCAGGGTATTGAATACAAAATAACTTTACCTGCAGCTGAAAACCATTACGTTACTGTGTTATTTCTATTACACTCCTCCATTATTCCTAGCTAGTTTACTGCCTCAGAGTTAACAAAGTTAAAAACTGTTTCCTAGTCTTAACAATTATTACTATGCCACACACATTTAAAGACACAAACACACACTCTCTCTCACACACACACACACACACACACACACACAAACACAAATGCACACACACACACACACACACACACACACACACACACACACACACACACACACACACACACACACATATATACGTATATGCAGAGACAGATATACAGAAAGCAAAAACTCTGCATTCCAATGCAGTTCCTATTTGTAGGATTTACTACAGATACATAAGACAACTTACGGTAATAACTATCAGCCAATGAAGAATACTTGTTTCATAACCTATTAAGGCACTGCTAGCTCGTATCTACAGTTGCACGGTTGTTCTAGGTAGTGAGTTATTTTGACCTGCTTGTGTAAGTATTGTAAATCAACGAAAATCCTTATTTTGTGTAGCTTTACTAGAGTAGCTATGCTACTGACATATTCTTTTGGTTCAGTCTTCTTAATAATTATGCCAATAGTTTTTTTTTTTACTTAATTTTGCACAGTTTTCTAAGAAGAACTGGTACTGTCCCCTGAGCAGGAGAATAAACTAGGACATTAAACCAATCTACATATCTTTGAAAAATGATATCAGAGGTTATTTCAGGTTGCTTCAGATTCAAACTCAGTTTCTCTGCTTGCTTCATTCTGTGGAAATGTTTGAGTGTCTCACAACACTGCATACACACAGACAACAGAAATCTTTACTCTCATACTGTATTTCACTATGCATAGTGTCATTTTGCTTGCTTATAACTTTAATATAAAAGAAACACTCTCTACATCACACTTGGATGTATATTTATTATCTATTTATCTAATTGCTAACCAGATGGGTAGGCTGGCCAAAGGGCCTCTGTCAGCTATGACCTGATCTTACTCAGGATTGAGTTATGATAAAAAACATTTCATTAGGAAGAGATACTAGAAGAATGGCTCAGGACTGAGTTAATATAATGACATTTCATTCAGAAAGAGATACAAAATGATTGCACAATAAATGCACACTTCTGTAAGTGTACTGCAATCACTGCCTGTAACTGGGCCTTGCAACAAGTTCTTTGTCATTATTAGAGTATTTAATTTCAGAAGCACTTAGCTTACTTGTCTGCAGGTTATCAAAAAACACATTCAAATTTCACTTTTGGTTATCCACAGAGCTGCAGCGATTTGAATAAAGTGAATCATTTTAATCATTACCAGTTGCACATATGCTGTGTGACACAATATGTCTGGTTGTTTAAATACAGCATCAAAGTTTGTTCTCGTATTCAAGTTAAAAACAACATGCAGTATTAAATATTCAGAGTTTATGACCAACAGCTGTATGACTAGCACTGCTAAAACCCTCAGCTATGCATTTCAAATCCACAGAAAGATTTTAGCTTCCGTTCTTTCCTTCAGCTGAATTCATATCTTTTGTTTTTATTTTATGTCTGCATAAATAAATTAATTAAAACCTTTGTAGAATCTGTATTTCTGATTATGAACCTTACAGAGCCTCTTCATGTTTGTAGCCACATCTTCTGAATGCAACTGACTTATTAATTGTATATTTCTTTCTGGGAATCATCTTGGCTTACGCTGGGTCCTTGTTTTTATTACATTTTGAATTGTAAACTTCTGGTTTATCTTTAACAGCTGGTACATTGGTATAAGATGCAGTCCGTTGCAGAAATCTTCAGGAAATTTAATTTGTTGACAGATTAGCCACTTGAAACAGCATTCTTTAAATGCAGACCGAATGGTGCAATGAAGCATTTTATGTGGTTTGGGTTAAACCACCCACACCCCACAGATTCTGTGACTGTATACTTTCCTAATTAATAGAATAAACAGGACTACTGCCCCCCCCCCCCCCCACCCGGCAGTGGCACAGAATTTCACATAAGCACATCTTAAATATATACATATGAGGAAAAGATGAAGGACTCCATCATTGGAGCATCTTCTCATACTTTTAACAAAGACAATAAAATCATTGATAAAACAGGTATTTTTTTAGCTGAATACACAGTCTGACATGTATTATTTGCTAAGTGTATTGCAGTTTGTGTCAAATTAGTTCTTTTGACATCTTCTGAGTCACTTTGATGATGTACTTCATGTTAAAATGTACACTCTAGTACTTGGGTACTGATCCTTTTATCATTTTATTGTCATTCTCACACATACAAAGACACAAACAGATAAACACAGCTGCTGGCATATATTTGAGATCAAGCATGTAGTGACATTTGACTAGGAAGGGTATGGAGGTACATACTGCTGATATGAGCAGGGCTTGTTTTCATAGTTGTATCTAAATTCACTAATGGATATTTAAAATACATGGTGCTTACCACTTGGCTTTGAAGCCATAAAGCTCGACTTTAGTATATTTGGAGATTTCACTCTGCAAAGGGCAACCTTACCTAGTGATACTAACTGGTAAGTGGAAGACTGTGTGTGTGTGAGTGCTTCAGACACAAACTATTTTATTAAGCTCATTTTGATTTGGAAATTATGTTTTCCACTTGCAGCCCATGGTCTTTCTAGCTTTCCCTGTATATTTCACTATATTCTGACCAGTCTGCAGAAAAAAATCTCTCCCTTCAATTAATGCTTCTTTTGTTTCTAAACAAATCTGTTCATGATACTTCTGGCACTTGGTTTCTTCTTACATTGTGAGTGTTAAAGTAGCCACCTACAGACAGATCACCAAGAAATGAGAACCCCTTTGTGAAAGAAAAGGATTAGGTGTAGACAGCATCTAAATCTTTTTTCAGTGTCTTCCTTCAGAACATTTATTAAATGGCAAAAATGCAGTGAAAACACTTTACTCATTTAGGCAAGAACATGTTTTGCATGACCCACCTGAAAACATATCTTTCTGGCACACCCTACCCACATTTTTGAATTTGATGAATGTCTTTCTCTATATTTTCAAGCTGAAACAATCCAACTCAGCTAGTTGGCTTTCTTCTGGTAGATTGTTATCAGAACTGCAGGATGACAGAAATGGCTTTAATGGACGGCACAGTGGTCCAGCAGTTGCATTGTCTTCTCGCAGCAAGAGGTTCTTCGGTTTGATTTTCAGCTGGGGTGCCTTCTGTGTGGAGTCTGCATGTCCTCTCTGTGTTCGTGTCATTTTGCACCGGTTTCCTCCCACATTATAAAGACATGCATCTGGAGCATTTTTCCCCGGGCCTTCTCTGAAAATTGGCTTTGTTCCAAGTCGAACTTTCCCGGTAAAATAGTTAAATAAATAATAAAAATCTTTAGTTGGCTAGTGTTGTTGATGCTGCCAAGGATTTACACAGTCTGTACTTTTCATGATCTCTTATCCTTGAAATCTGCAGCCCCAACTTTAACTGGCAAAGTCTCAGGACACGCTAGAGATCCTGGTTAAGTGTTATGGAACCTTGATTGTACTCATCACCCCACATTTGCTTCTACTTTCTGCATCTGTAATTGTTTTATTTTGTACTAGGCCCATCAGTTCCTCTGCTCATTCTTGAATGGATACTTTGCTGCAACATTTCCCATAGGAGTAACTACTAGTTTAGAACAGCATAATCTCTCTTCATCTATCCACCATGATAACTGAAATGGTAAACCATCATCAAGTTATAAATGTCAGGCTTTAAGGTCAGGGAGATAAATGCCTGACCATGACACTGGTGTCCCAGGCTCATTTAGTCCCCATAAGAATGGAAGAGCCAGCAATGGAGGGTGACAGAGTGATATATGCTAGCTTGCTTATTTGTGAGGGATGGCGGGAGGCTGTACAACCTGCTACTTTGCTAGCATTTATTTATTCAACACTTGTTTACCAGCTAAGTGAGCTGGACTGAGAACCCTTTTCAGCCACTCCATGGTCCATGCAGGCAAGAGGAATAAGCATAGCATGAGAGAAATACTGCAAACTTAAAAGTAAATCTGAAAGTAGAGAAAAATGAATGGAATTACAAAATTCAAAAACTGACAATAATAGAATAATGCAACAGAGCTTGAGTGCCTGCACAGCACTGTGTAAATGTTATACAGTAATGATGACAGAGTAAATGGTAACCAGAAACAAGCAAGTTATCAGCTGTACAGGCAGCATATTATCTCTGCTATAGTCAGGAAACATTTAACAACACCCACTAGTTTGTAGAGAAGGGAATGCTATAGTAAGATGAGAATGTGTGCTGCTGAGATTCTTGCACTAATGTTTGAAGGCTTATAGCAGACAAACAGCTGATTAACTTCACAAAAGTACAATAATGTAGGTCCCCAGCCTGAATCATGCAACATGATGAAGGAGGATGGGTAAGACATGATTTACTGCAGCAGGTAGAGACATTCATGGAGTATACTTAACAGCAGGCAGCATTGCAGTGCAGGATGTGCATACCCACTGCCCACCAAATAATACATTAATGTGCTGTAGGCAGGGCTAAATATGTCCAGGAAAAGGCCCTGCATTACTTGGCTAGCAATGTCAGAGAACAAGCATATCAGACTTTTGTAATGGCAGCCTGTTAGCAGCACCAACTAATAACCCTGAAGGGGTCCTGGATGATAGCCTGCTGTTACTAAGTCTGATGTGTGGGGACAACATCGGGAATGGGAGGGTACTCAACATGCATGAGGAATAGCAAGAAAAGGGACTCAGACAAAAAAGAAACTTCAGATTGTAGATCATTTAAATCATGGCAGTCAAGTTCCTGCTTAGGTTTGTGCACTGGCATGGTGCTAAGAGCACAGTTCCTTTACTGGACTCAGTCTTCAGAGTTACTGACTGTGAGCTTCAGAACTACTCTGTGCTTTAGTTCATTACTCTGGCAGTTAGCACAGAGGACTAAAGTTCCAACTTGTTAGTGACTTGCATCCTGTGGCAAAGGTGCATGGTTTGAATTTTTTCACCTTTATTTACCTACTGAGTGACATTGAGGAAGTGTATGTACAAATCTGGTAGTCTACACATAAGTATTACTTTACTTTAAAGGAATTGATCCACATCTGTTCTCAGTCCTGAAATTTATATTGCTGTTTTAATGTTCTGTGTTTCTGTTTTTTTTTTTTTGTCAATAAAATAGTAATTAAATGAAGTTGAACAAGGTAATTAGATTATGAGATTTGTCTTAGAATTCTTACGAGACTTGAGGAAAAAACTTGTACCTCTAATCAACCTTTTTAACAAGGCATAAAAGGATGACATGAGGTTCATGACTACAGTAAGAGGGTGGATGTAATTTCCTTCTCTGAAGGAATCATGGAATCCATTCTGTCTGAAAGAATTTTGGAATGTCTAGAAGCCAGTGAGCTACAGGACGAAAGCAGCACAGTTTTACTAGAGGAAGGCTGAGAAATCAATTTAAGATCATTGACTAAATAACCATAATCTATTGGGAAAGAGGCTGTAAGCATGACTACTTAGACTTTAGTGAAGTATTTGACATCGTACCAGATAGTGTTTAGCAAACAAGTTAAGCAGACTTTGGGTGGGAGCTTGGGTGTTAATGGCTAGATTGTAACATGTAACAACAGTGCACATAGTGTTGTAGTGAATGGAACCAATTGTGAAAAATATGCAGCTAGCTGGGTGTTTCTGTGACAAGTGTCTTCTAGTGGTGTTGCAGAATGTCTTGTATTTAACCTGGTAAACCCACTAGACATATGTGCCTTTGTCCAGGCACAATCTGGAAATTCCAGTTTAATGACTTGGTCAGATTCGCACAGTTGCAAATGATGACTGAGGTACTCAGTACCCAGGACTACAGGATGCCATTTATTAGCAGCTTACAACACTAAGCATCTGTGTTAAACTGCCAGACATCTTGTAGGACTTATTCTAATGAAACAGCCATCCAGAAGGCCAGAGATCTGATGTTGTCAATTTTCATTTGTGTCAATCTTGTCCCTCGTCTTACGTTGGACGTACTAGTAGGGAACTTTATAAACGCATGTATGAACACAAGCATGCTGTGAAAATGGGTGATGTAAAAATGCTTTTTATAAATCCAGTGGATGTTTGGTACATTTCACATTGTTAGTATTAGAGGGAATTGTTAATTATGAAAAGAGTTTTGATGCCAAAGAAGAGTTGGGCTGGCGTGAGTACCTTTGGCAGGTGCGACTGAATGCCTGTTTTCCACCCAGCCTGAATAATAGGCATGACTTTGTAGCTTATTTAAAAAGAAAGGGACTGAAACATTGATTTGAACTGTTTGTCACATGATGAATTTTTAGGATATGATTGATACCTGCATAGTTTGAATGTAATGAATGTTGTACACATTACTTGTCTGAAGAAGTCATTAATATTGATGGAAGAGCTTACTGTTTAATGTTGTGCTGTTTTTACCTCTGTTAAATGTCATTTGTGTTATTTTAGCCGTCTTTATTTTTCTTGGTATTTGTTCAGTTTAAGTACTGTTACTGTTTGGTTTAAGTTTGATTTATTTTTTCGGTTTAATGGAAACCCAGGACAGCTCCAGTTTTGTTGTTCTTCCATCTGACTTCACCTTAAATGATACACCAAATGGGGCTGTGAAGGGAATGCAAGTAGAATGGCAGTGATAATATGAGTGTTCTGAATGCTTCCAAGAATAACAGCACAGCCAGTAGAAAAGATGACATTATAGCTGGCTGTTTAGCACCCCAGGTGGATCCATTTCCAAATGAAAGAGGTTTGGTTCCTGGCATTAATGCCTCCAATTGTTTGGAACACTTTAACAGCCTTGAGAGAGATTTAGTAAGACTCAAAAGACTTCAATGGGACAATCTTGAAAATTGTTTACGGACACAAAGAGTACCTAAATGATTAAGGATAACTGTAATGTCCACTGTAGAGGATATGTGTTAGAAAAATATGTATTAATGTGTATGCTTAATGCTAATTAGAAACTAAATAAGTTAACACGTTTTTCATTCTATTTTATATGCACTGTTTTATATATAGTTGAATTTCGTATAAGACTGAAAAGATGCGTTTTGAAACTGCAGTGTGCTTTCTGAAACTTGCAAGATGCCCTCTGACCTAGTAATTGCTAGCACAGCAATATTCATGTTTATGCCTTTTGGAAATGTACTTGAGAAGCAGGTGGTTATCTGCTAGGTCAGGAGAAAATGAATGAACAATGCTATATCCTGTAAATGTAATGATTTTAAACAATTAGCTCTGTTTGAAGTATGAGAACATGTGCATCTGCAGAAGTTTAAAGACAGTGTAGACAAAGGATTGTTAGAGAAATGAACTACCCGCTTTGTGCTTGAATTAGCCATAGTACCTTGAATGGTAACATTGCATGTATCTAACCGGTGGTAGACAAGGCCACGTTGTTTTCCTTAGGAAGTTTCTCACAAAAATTGATAAATCAGCAGAATATTGTAAAAAAAATTATTACTAAATGATGATGACAAAACTTGTGATTCACTACGTCAGCTTGGTAGGCAATGTCTTATTATAAAGTGTATAAAAATACAAGCATTTCCTGTTTCTAGTTAGACAAACTCTGTATTAGCATGTTTTTGTCTCTTTGCTGCAAGATTAAAGTGCCTTAACCTGAACCTACCGTGTTTTGATAATTTTTAAAGTATATTTTTCCTTTTACAGTTTGGTCCTTCGGACCGGAAACTACCTCTCACTCTAGACCTAGGTCAGAATTGGGCCCGGTGGCATGCACCCGTACAGAGAAGTGGCCACATCGGCTCTTCTGTCTTGAAAGACCTCCGACTAAATTGTCGTTCGAAAGAGGCCAGCCACTGTTTCGGATCTGGGATTGGAGGACGAGTCAACATTCCGGTGAATCAACTCATGGAGGGTCAGGTAAGGAGGAATTTACCTTTTTTCTGTTTTAGATCAGGGACTTGTTACAGTACTATCTTGTCAAGGATATTTGCATGTGCAGATCAGGGACAGAAATATTGCTCTCTTGTCATAGATCAGGGAAACAGAATAGGTAGACAGTTATTCTAGATAAACTGTGAAAAGATGTAAAATCGTGGTACCACGTGATAAGAAGTGTTATGTAACAATTTTTAACTTAGCTAAGGCAACATGAGAAATCAGTGCACGAAAAGTTCCCGAGACCCACCCCAACCGAAGGCGCGAAATATATGCAATTACAGCGTGCCGATAATGTTAAGTATTATACAAAATGGGTTGATAAGTACAAATTTGATGGTAATTTAGATAAATCTTCACTTATTAAACTTGTTAGACATCTTAAAACAGATGCGAAAGGTCAGCTAAAAGGGCAACGACAATTAGGAGTCCCTCAGGCACACAGGTGGCTTGAGGAAGCAAACCGTAGGGAACAAAAGATTAAAAATTCAAAAGCAATGTTCTTAGATAAAGAAAATAATAACTTGGTAATAGCAACAGCCCCTCCTCTTCCCCCTCCGCTTCCCTTACAAGAATATGAAGTGAGTGGACAAGCTGATCCACCTCCGCTATACCCAGCTGTTCCTGCAAAATCAAACCCATTTGTCAGGGATCCTATTGAGACCAGGTCTCGAGCACGCAACTTAAGAGGGGATATTAAACTGTGTGAAACAAATAGAAATTCATGGGCTATGAGTGAGGAAGAGATATGTCCACTCATAGAAGTACCAAATCTGCAGGCAGGGCAGGCAGGACAGGATCTGACTCTTCTAGTATATAGACTGTGGACACCGGAAGACATCCGGAAAGCCACAGAGGGAATTCCCCATCCAAAAGTTAATTTTAGAAAATTCTTAGAAGACTTACAGGGCATGAGGTTAAGTTATCATTTGAATGGAGAAGAAGTAGAGAAAGTAGTTAGACAAATCATAGGTCCAGATTGGCACATGATTAGTGGCAACTGGAATCCCCGTGATGCAGAGCTTAGACCACTCCCACATTGTAACGCAGAACTGGACAGCAGAGTGAAAGGTCTGACAGACCGAATCTCTGAGAAATGGAAGCCTAGGGCTGATTGGACTTGCATTAATCAATGCATACAACAAGAAGGTGAAACTGTTGATAGATATTATGCCAGATTGCTAGAATGTTTTAACAACCATTGTGGAATGCAGGTACCTGAAGATCAAACACATGATTCCCCATATGAGCAACAGCTGAAGAATGCATTTTTAAAAGGCAGTACTGTGCCCATTAGCAGCTGTATTACAAAGCACATGGTAGATCATCGTACAAGTAGATTACAGTCATTACTTGAATATGCAAGACAAGCCAAAAGGCATTTTAATAGTAAAAAGAAAAAGAAAACTCAAGCAGAAGTAGAAGATGGATCAGAAGTCTTTGTAGTACAAGCTGGGAAGAAGGGTAAGAAAAATACCCAGGGAAACAAACAGTCTGATAGACGATCAGAAGACTTTGAAGAAAGAAAGAAAAGGGGTGAATGTTTCAAATGCGGGAAAAAGGGACATTTGGCAAGGGATTGCAAGCTAAATAAGCAGGTAACCATGTAAGATAAGTAGGGTGAGGAATGACTATATGATAGTCAGGAATCACTGGATAGGAAAGAACAGGAAAAGACAAATGTAAATGTGGTAGAAAGAATAGAGGATGTGACAGAAGGCATAGAGGATGTACATGAATTCGTAGATAATGAAGAAAATGAAGTTTTGGACTTAGCATTACTGAGCTTAGAGCTCTACTTAGCAGACACAAAACCGGAAGTTACACTTCTGGTAGAAGGGAGGGAAGTCAAATTTCTGTGTGACTCAGGGGCTTCACGGACCCTGATACATCCTTCCAAACTACCAGAAAATTCAGAATCACTAGACTACATATTAATGAAAGCAGCTAATGGACAGCTGTATCGGGAGCCACTCTCCCACAACATAGCGATAACTGATCCAGTTTCAGGGATGACCCAGAAAAGCAAAATTGTTGTTTCTGCAAAATGCCCAGTGAATCTCTTGGGCAGAGACCTAATGCAGATATTTGGCATAACCGTAGTTCCAACTATGCAGGGTATGGAAGCACAGCAACAAATGGATACCTTTGTAGTGCGACCGGAGGGTGAAACATTTTATTGGTACAGCCAGGACTTAGTTACGACTGGTCCAGGGGCAGTAACTGAAGAACTGATGAATGTAGCCATCAGTAAATACCCCTCCCTTGACACTGATAAACAGCATTTGTTACATTGCACTCTATATTACTGTAGCAGACCAGGACCTGATAAAGAATATGAGCAAGAACTGTTTAGAAACCATGCTAATAGGTTAGTATTACGAAATTTGTACTGGGACACAGAAGGAAACAGTGTAGTAAGCTGTTCATTACCCTAGGAATTCCTATCGTTTTACAAATCTAATCGATTACCACATGTCAGCTTAACTAAAGATAGAAATTTGAAGTGGGCAGACCTAGGAGAAAAAGTCACAAGGTGGGAAAAACAGACAGAGTTAGAACTCTCTGAACAAGGAGTACAAAAGCAGAAATTGAATTGGATAACGCAAACACATCCAGCTGTGCACACACAGGCAAGTGAGGATAGCTGAGTAGCACTCTTACTAGAGGAAGAGGAAAAAGCCTTATGAGACATACCAGAGACTCTCTGGTCAACAGGGAAATCAGTTGTAGGACTTATTCGTACAGCGGGACCAGTCATTATTACACCAAAATCAGCTTTTAGACCTCAAAAAAGACAGTATCCCTTAAGGAAGAATGCAGAAATAGGAATCAAACCTATAATAGCAGCCTTACTTAAGGAAGGAGTCTTAATAGAATCTCCTGATTCACCATGTAATACACCCTTATTTCCTGTTAGGAAAGCAAACGGGGAATGGCGTATGGTCCAAGACTTACAAGCTGTGAATGATGCAGTTATACCTAGAGCACCAACGGTGCCAGATCCACACACTTTATTGAATGATTTGAAACCTCAACAGAAGTATTTTTCTGTGGTAGATATTAGTAATGCATTTTTCCCAATACCGATATACCCAGACAGCCAATATTGGTTTGCTTTTACATTTCAGGGGAAACGGTATACATATACAAGACTACCACAGGGGTATTGTGAAAGTCCAACAATATTTGCACAAGAGATGGCAAGTAACCTGGCAGGATTTATCCCACTGAAAGGTAGTCAGATTTTACTTTATGTAGATGACATCCTGCTGGCAAACCCCACCCAGCAAGAATGCAGAGAGGATACCATAGCATTATTACAATTTTTAGCTACTCAAGGACACAAGGTAAACAAAAACAAACTGCAACTTTGGAAAAAACAGGTTAAATACCTAGGATATGTAATATCCAAAGAAGGCAGAATATTAGATGAAGACAGAAAAACAGCAATATTACAAGCACCTAGACCAACTACCAAGAAGGAAATGATGTCCTTCCTGGGTACTACTAACTTTTGTCGGAGTTGGATACCGAACTATGCTTTGGAGTCAGCTCCGCTGACAAACTTGATATTCAAAAAAACGATGGCAGCGCAGGATTTATTACAGTGGACACCAGAAGCAGAATCAGCTTTCTGCAAACTGAAACAACTGATAGCTTCTTCCTTAGTTTTAGGATTACCGAACTATCATAAGCGATTTTTCCAAACTGTAGACTGTAAGCAAGTTTATATGACATCAGTGTTAACACAACAGCATGGGGACAAACAACACCCCATATCTTATTATTCATCACAGTTAGACCCAGTGGCGCGATCCTTGCCCCACTGTGTACAAGCAGTAGTCGCAGCTGCAATGGCAGTGCAGGCTTCAGCCTCAGTAGTATTGTTCCACCCTCTCACATTGAGAGTGCCTCATGCAGTCGCAATTATTTTACTGCAATAAAAAGTAGCATATCTTTCTCCTGCTAGACATCTTTCCTGTATGACTATACTGTTGAGCCAACCTCATATGACAATTGAACGATGCACAACTTTAAACCCGTCAACCTTGCTCCCAACCCCTGTAGATGGCAAACCCCACTGCTGTCTGCAGGAGATTGAGCAAAAGACACTACCTAGAAAAGACCTTACAGATGTTCCCTTGGATGATGCCGAGGTGACATACTATGTGGACAGCTCGTGCAGGAGGGGTCCTACAGGACAGAACCTAGTAGGGTATGCAGTAGTTTCTGATACCGAGATTTTAGAAGCAAAGTCTTTACCACACAACTTATCTGCACAAGCAGCAGAATTGATTGCTTTGACAAGGGCATGTACCTTAGCAAAGGGTAGAAAAGTAAACATTTTTACTGATAGTCAGTATGCTTTTTCTACTGTACATGTTTTTGCACAGCAGTGGAAAAATAGAGGAATGATAACATCTACTGGTAAACCAATTAACCACGCGCAATTTATTCTAGATTTGTTGGACTCTATTCAGTTACCTCAGAAAGTAGCTATTTGCAAATGCGTAGCTCATACCAAGCAACAGGATAGAATTTCAAAAGGTAATGCGAGGGCTGATACAGCTGCAAAACAAGCAGCTTCAGTTTCAGAAGTTTTTCTTTTGAGTGAAGAATTACAACCATCTGAGAGTTTAGACTTAGAAATGTTAAAAACAATGCAGACACTTATTACAAATGTAGAAAAACAGAAGTGGATAAAATGAGGAGCAATCCTTGAGAAGGGACTGTACATCTCCAAAGAAAATAAACCAATCTTACCATCTAACTTGTTTAGATATGCAGCTTTGTTGAGCCATGGGCAGTGCCATGTCTCAACAGGGGGGATGGTACAGTTAGTGAATTGAGTGTTTACAACGTACGGATTTACAAATTACACAAAAACTTTTTGTGCAGCATGCCATGTTTGTAACAAGCATCATGCACAAGGGGCAATGAAACCTAAGCAAGGGAGTTTCCCTATACCACCGTATCTGTTCCATACTATTTGCATGGATTTTATAGAACTGAACAAATGCGAAAATAAGAAGTACTGTCTTGTCATTATAGATATGTTTTCTAAATGGGTGGAAGCTTTTCCAACTAAAAATCCAGATGCAGCTACTGTTGCAAAAGTCCTTGTTAAAGAAATTATTCCTAGATTTGGCATACTGGAAAAGATTTATAGTGACAATGGCACACACTTTGTAAATCAAACTATACAACAACTTAGTCGTTATTTCGGGATATCGCTAAAGAACCATTGTGCATACCACCCCCAATCTGCAGGATTAGTAGAGAGGCATAATGGGGTGTTGAAGAATAAACTTAGAAAATTGATTAGTGAGACACAAAAGAACTGGGTGCACTGTTTACCTCTGGCACTGTTGAGCATGAGAACTGTTCCAAATGCAAAAGGGTTGACTCCTTTTGAAGTTCTGTTTGGGAGGGCATATTATACACCTCAATGGAAACCTCTCATGCCTGCAGAGCAGGAGGCTGACAGTTCACTTGCAGGGTATATGAGGCAATTTTTGAATAACAAACTTTTGCAGTTAAACTCTGTTTCAGATAAAGAACAAACTAAACCATCGGAAGCAGCAGTAGCCCCAGGCACCTGGCTCTGGGTGAAGATCGTGAAGAAAAAGAACTGGAGTTCTCTGAAGTGGGAAGGGCTGTACCAGGTACTACTGTCGACACCCACTGCAGTCAAGATCACAGAGCGAGCGTCCTGGATTCATTTGACACACTGTAAACTGGTTAAGGACTTTGAACTGGACAAAAACCTTGTTATTATTATACAACGAGAACAAATTGACCAGGTATAGAGCAAATAGAGACACTGAACAATCTCAGAAAACTTGCATGATTATTCTGGTAGCCATGCTAATAACATTGTTCTTTTTGTTGTGGCCTTTCCTTTTTCCTGCCACAAAAGTTGAACTGATTAAACGTGATGAGCCGAACATAGACTGGCACCCAAACTTTAACTCTTATCAGGCAATTGCACGTGTGTATGCTGAGACTTTTAATGTTTCAAACTGCTGGATTTGCACAGCCATACCAAC
Organism: Protopterus annectens; assembly: GCF_019279795.1. Taxonomy (NCBI): domain Eukaryota; kingdom Metazoa; phylum Chordata; order Ceratodontiformes; family Protopteridae; genus Protopterus; species Protopterus annectens. The sequence goes on along the minus strand of NC_056744.1, from coordinate 1,617,219,715 downwards.
AGCATACGGGGGTTGTTAATGACTGCAGTCCCCCTAGGGGTCAATGAGACCTGGGAAAATTTGGTTCATGACACAGTAACTATTAAAGCATATGATAAGGTAGCACTGTATTTGCCTGTGACACAAAAGGGAATTGTATGTTTCTATAAGAATGACACTATCCAAGAGGGTTGGAGCAAGTGTAATGTGACTGTACATTATAAATGTTATACCAAACCAAACAAAATGGGTGGATCTTGTAGTTCAAACTATGACTCATTTTTTGAGTCCATGCATAAGACTATTGACCAAGTGCAATGTAATCCTGTACTTTTTAAACAACTATCTGTAACAGATAAGAAAATGTTTCATGCAGGGCAGTCATTTCGTAACAAAGTAACTACTAAGGTAAAGGATTGTTATTTTGTGTGTGGTAAAAAAGCATATAAATGGTTACCTGAGAATTGATCTGGCAGTTGTTTTTTGGGGTACCTGGACCCGGCCATACGACACACTGCCGTCTTGCCTCAGGGAAATATTTGAAATACCTGAGATGTAGCCAAGAAAGCTGTCAAAAAGGCTGAAAATCCAGTGGGACAGATTGAGGCGGGCTGAAAAGATCATCATACTGTGGGTACCAAACTGACGCACATGGACTTGAGTGATGCTGTTATATCATGGGCAGGCATATTACCTGCATATGGCGCAGTGAAATCGATCTGAGAGCTGCAAAAACTGTCCAAACTTCTCGAAATAATGAGTAATTCAACTTTTTCTGCTCTTGAACTGATAACAGATGAACTGAATGCTATGAGAACTGTAGTGCTTCAGAACCAAATGGCTCTTGACTTCATCCTAGCGGCGAGGGGTGGTACGTGCACTTTAATCAAAGAAGAATGCTGTGCATACATGCCAGATCATCAGCATGAGATAAATGATCACCTTGAGGTGATACAGCAAGTGTCGACCATGACCAAGCCAGGCCCAAACCCTCTGACAGACTTTTTCCAGTATTTGTTTGGGGGGGGTGGGGTTCCATCCTAATGAACATTTTGATTGCCATTTGTGTGGGATTGCTTCTAATAGGAGCTTGTATTTGTTGTGGTATCCCCTGCATGAAAAAGTTGATCAAAGAATTTATAGACATATCAGTTTCTGAGACTATGTATTAAAGTACTGAACTTGAAGAATTGTTAGAGTATGAAACACTTTCATAAGTTTAAACTGAATGATTTTCTTAACTGCAAATCCTGAATGGAAGAGGTTAGGAAAAGAAGCAAACTGTTTATTCTTTTGAAAATAGAATTAAAAAGTATTAACGGGGGAAATGTTAGAAAAATATGTATTAATGTATGTATGCTTAATGCTAATTAGAAACTAAATAAGTTAACGCGTTTTTCATTCTATTTTATATGCACTGTTTTATATATAGTTGAGTTTCATATAAGACTGAAAAGATGCTTTTTGAAACTGCAGTGTGCTTTCTGAAACTTGCAAGATGCCCTCTGACCTAGTAATTGCTAGCACAGCAATATTCATGTTTATGCCTTTTGGAAATGTACTTGAGAAGCAGGTGGTTATCTGCTAGGTCAGGAGAAGATGAATGAACAATGCTATATCCTGTAAATGTAATGATTTTAAACAATTAGCTCTGTTCGAAGTATGAGAACATGTGCATCTGCAGAAGTTTAGAGATAGTGTAGACAAAGGATTGTTAGAGAAATGAACTACCCGCTTTGTGCTTGAATTAGCCATAGTACCTTGAATGGTAACATTGCATGTATCTAACCGGTGGTAGCCAAGGCCACGTTGTTTTCCTTAGGAAGTTTCTCACAAAAATTGATAAATCAGCAGAATATTGTAAAAAAAATTATTACTAAATGATGATGACAAAACTTGTGATTCACTACGTCAGCTTGGTAGGCAATGTCTTATTAGAAAGTGTATAAAAATACAAGCATTTCCTGTTTCTAGTTAGACAAACTCTGTATTAGCACGTTTTTGTCTCCTTGCTACAAGATTAAAGTGCCTTAACCTGAACCTACTGTGTTTTGATAATTTTTAAATTATATTTTTCCTTTTAGAATATGCACAGTGATTTTGTGAAGAAATGGATCGATTTGAACTAGAAGGTGGACTTACAGTATGTTGAAATGTTAACTATGTACAATTGTCAAAGAATGGAAGAACTTAGCATTAAGATTCAAAGTGCTTTCTTCCATTTGAAAGATTCTATTTCAAATGATAACTTTGAAGTGAAATTCTGTCTTATTCAAGACAGAGTTATCAAAGAGAACGAAATTCTTAAAAAAAAAAGAAAAATGAAGAAACTTGTAAGGGACCGTGATGAGTATGAGAGGGGTGTGGCTTATCCTAGGGTCTATGTTATATATACGAACTTTCAAAATGTCGAATACCATATGTTCAAGACCATATGGTCGACATTCAAAAGTTTAAATATATAATTAAAAAAAAAAAAGTAAAACATACCTAAACGGTGCAACCAGGGGGGCAAGCCCCCCTGCACCCCCACACCCCCTATTAAATATACCAACTCCGAGACAGCACTTCAGTGCAGAAAAGGGAAATTCTCCCATTCTGCATTATACAACGCCATTAAAGTCAATCTTCGAACACTTGAAATGTTGATTATATGGTCTCGACCATATGACGTTCGTTTCAAGCATTCTTATTTGACATAGACCCTTATCCTATACCAGGAGTGGAGCACAGGATCACAGAAACCAATGAGAGAAATGCAGGAAATGAGAAAGTGACTGAGACTGTTAGTGTAGAGCAACAGGACGCCTTAGATATTAATGAAGGCACACTGCTGTATTCTCTACATGGACATGATCCATATACGAGTGCAGGGGGCATATCCGTGCAATGCACGGACACTAAACACACCCTCTGCACTCAAAAAGTAATGTATGGCACTTTCTAAGCTGCACTGGCATAATATTAGACCATAGGCCTAATATTATGCCATTATTTCAGTGTCCGCAGACACTGAAATGTAAAATAAATAATTTTATTGTCCACGGACACTGAAATGAAATGAGCAAGGAGGAAAGCAATACAGGGGGAGAGTCACAGCTTCTGTGACACACACCCTGTATTGCTAAAGCACTGTACAGAACTTCTGCATCCTGCAGAAGCAGGAAATGTGTGCAAATGCATACACATACCCTTCAACCGTACAGATTCTCACAGAATGCCAGATTTTAGCCTCATATATTTGGTCCACTCTCCATAAAAGAATGGTTTTCTGGCAAATTAGTGTAAAATCATTAAAGTCCGAAGTTGGAAACTAATGAGAGACATTTGAGTCTCAGACATTATACCCTTTAGAAAATTCATGTCAATGCAAAGCCTGTTATTCTATCAACTTTCTAAGCTGGCAAGAACAATATTTAAAAATTGTCCCTATGTTTGGTCCTTTGTCCCACTGTTATTTATGGCTATGTCCAGATTTCTTGTTCTAAGAGGTTGAGAGGTATGCACACATAACGGGGGGAAAGCCCCCAAATGTAAGTAAGCACAAGCAAAGTCCATAGAGAACGTCATACATCAGCGTGAAACATGCACAGAATGCTGAAAGCCCAGTCATTGCCATTTTGTCACAAATACAGTCCCAAGTAGATGTCAGAACAGTACGATACACACCCATATTACCTAAAAAAATAATAATATATCCTTGTTTTTAATGCCCTAAAGAATGTTTAAGTGTAGCTAAGTGGGTGTGTACATTACAGCTTAAACATCCCATACGAGCTAAATAAAAATACAGATGAAGTTTCCAAGCCATCATATTGTAGTGATTAGAATTACAGATTTACATGCAGGCATTCATGGTTGAAGTCCCAAGACAGGAAAATAATTTTCTCATGTGAAAGTAGTGTTAAAATTAGTTTAGTAAACTTAAATTATGTTGCAACTATTTTTTGTCAACCAGGGTAGTGTAGCAGTTCCAAAAGTGAGATGTCAGTGTAGAAAAGATGTGAAACCCCATACAAACACACGTGCCCCACACAGTATAGTCACACAAGAATATAATGTAATGAAAGCACATAGGGGGATGTCATGGAAGGTAAATGTAAAATTGTAATGTGTACGTAAATATTTGTTATATTATACAATGACTGGCCATTAACATACAAAAATGAGTACGCTAATTGGTCAACCCAAACAGAGTGCCTTTTGTAAATCTGAGAGTATACTAATGGAAAAAGGTCTGGTTGCCTGGACATTTTCCATTTATATATCTCCTGTTTCTTCTTTTTTCTTGTCTGCAGAGATAGCAATGGGGAAATGAAGATCTCCATTGCTTTTTTTAACATATCTTGCTATGTGTTACGAGTTGAAGAACTCGTAGAACATAGCAAGATATCATAAAAAAAGCAATGGAGATCGTCCTTTCAACAGAGAAAGGAAGATCTCTGCTGCTTTTTAATATATCTCACTATGTTATACAAGTTCTTCAACTCATATAACATACCAAGATAGGTTAAAAAAAGCAATGGCTCTCTCCCCATCCCCCTTGCCACCTCTGCACAGCAGTGATGTACTGCGTAAGTGTGGGAACACGTTCCTTATGCATGCGCAGTACATCAGAAATGCCCCAGGATACTGGAAAACCATGGAAGGGCAGCACAGAGGCATGATACAATGACATTATATAAGAATGGTAAGTATTGTTTTTCTTAAATAATGTCATTGTATAATACCAATAACCCATGGTTGGGTGTGGGCAATGCTGGATTTACCCATGGTTGGCATTGCTTGGTCACTCGGTCTTCGCCCTCATTACCAAACCACACCAACTGTGGGTAAAGCCAGTATTACCCACACTCAGCCATGGGTTATTGCTTAAATATAACATTATAAGTATAATATGCATAAATGTGCCTTAATCAGTCTGTATCTATCAGACCTTATTCTGCTCAGCAACAAAATAGTCAGCCCTGCCAACTCTCAAACCCAGGATGCTGCTCTCTACAATCACAGAACCATACCACTACACTATCTGAGCTGTAAGAAATAGTAGTACTTTAACAAACATATCCTGCATTCAGGTAATTTAAAATTAAAAAAAAAAAAACAACAGCAGCCCCAACTGTTGAACCCATGACCCTGAACACTATAGTCAGAGAAATGCACCACCACAACAGCTGAGCTGTAAAAGTGAATGTTGCTTTTTCAAACATATCATGCAATAGAGGCATACAACATTAGAGAGAAAGCTTTGTGGAACCTGTCGTGTGTTGTATGTATATATATATATATATATATATATATATATATGTGTGTGCGTGTGCGTGTCTGATGAAACATATATATGAAAACATACAGTCATAATATAGATATACATATATAAAAATATAAAGGAAGGAAAATAATATATATATATATATATATATATATATATATATATATATATATATAAGTGTGTGTATATATATATATATATATATATATATATATATATATATATATATATAAAATATGCATTGCAGTTATATCTCAGAACCATCCCTCTCAACCTGTTAGTGCAAGGAACCTGTACAAAGACTGTAAAAGGGGTGGGTGGAATGGGCCACATATACAGACATATTTAAAAAATTGTGCTACAAATGAAGACGTTACAGCAACAGCATGTGTTTCAGCGGACAATTACTTTAGGATATGATGAGGGAAACTCAAATGTCATGTCATTTATTTACTGACATAAATCCTTGGATCATCACTGTGATTTACCAGACAAATAGAAATAAATTGTGAAATGGAACAAAAGTATGGTCCAAACATGCGGACATCCTGTGAAAAATCTGACAGTGCAGAGGTATGCTCAGAACCCCTTAGTGGAATGAATGTGGATCAAGCCTGACAAAGTTGGGGGACAAAGGCCTGAAAATAGGGACCTGTCCAAAATATGTCAGTAGATAAGCTGAGACTGTTCATGTAGGAACAGTGTCTGTCCTAACATATATTAACTGAAATATCACAATTTCAGGACTCAATTGCTTCTCATTAGTTACTGACCTCATTCCCCACATCATCCCATTGATGTGTCATGCATACATAACAGTTATGGGACCAGACCAAAGATATTAGCCACACAACTGGACATCCTATGAATATGTGGACATAAAACAACATTAGGGAAACTACACTGAACTACCAAGCAATGTCCAGACTGCAATCAGACTGACATAACACTACCCAGGTCCAGCTCTGGGGCTGTACACATGCATTAGCAAATATAACAGGCACTGCAGGGATGTAACACTAGTGGAAAACAGACACTGGTGTGAAAGTGTATACCCCTAAACAAGTGCACCACAATTACAGCGACATACCAGTAAGCAAACTGAACACGACAGTATAATACTGTGAGAGCAACCACATACCATTATTCAAACATTACTCCTACATATACTGCCCCAAGTCACAGTGTACTGGGAATCCTGAGGTGTTACATGACATTTCACAGTCAGCCCCTACAAGCATATGGACCTGATAGACCACCAGCAGCTGTAGCAGCATGCAGAGTCAGATAGGTAAAGGATGTATGACACTCACAGCTGCTACTCTCCCTACCCAGCCCAACAAACATATACACACAACAGTGCTACACAGTCTTGGCAGTCTGTTCACAATGGCCAGACAGACATAACTGTCATATGTCCAGATTTCCACAGAATTGTCAGGGTGTGGACCCACAGCTCTGGCCACCACTGCATACCATGGCCAGGAGTCTGCCAGGTCATTGGCATGATAACTGGAGTGCAGTTGGTAATTATTGCTATACCATACCTCTGCACCTCGTACTGCAGGACATGTGGACAACGCATGGCATACTTGTGAGACAGGGGGCTGGAAAGAGGGACATATCACACATAATTTATTTATTTTACATTTGTTTTCTGGGATAGTCCAACAGCATTCATGTCCATTTTCAGTGGAGGCCTGGGGAGAAAAGCTCCAAGGTAAGCAGTTAAGATTACAAATACAATATATACACTGGTTGGATACTTAACAAGTTATACAAATTCCAAGGTTAGAGACAATCCTGTGTGTAAGTCTGGGTTAGGTAACACAACTAAATTACAGTTTTTAACACCATACTAGAGGAGATTTAGTCAAGTTTGATACACTGACATAGCCAGTTTAGTTTCAAATATTGTTTAAGTCTTTTCTTAAATTGACTCAGGGTGGTAAGTAAAATAATATCAGCTGGGAGCAGACCTCTCAACCGTTCCGAATTACTCGGTTTTTACCGAGTTTTGGGGTCCAAATGAAGGGGTGCCACGATTCCCGAGTGGCACCCCTTCAGTTCCGATTTATTTTAACTTTCTTTTAAACCTTTTTAAACCTTTTTAAAACTTTCGCGCTGTCAGCGCTGACGTCATCACGTGCGCGATGACGTCAGCACCGTCAGGCTACCAGCCAGTCGGAATTGAGCTCAAGGAGCTCGCATCATCATTTCCGGCTGGCTGGATTTGAATTACAAGCTGGCGCGGTAAGAAACGTTTTCTGTGCAGGCACTAGTCTGCCAGGCAGAAACTTTTGTTTTTGTGCTACGTACAGTTATTTCAAGCCACCGCCAGGAACCCAGGAAAGCAGCAGAGAAACATCAGGACAGGATGACCGAGAAGTGAGAACAGGGGCAGAGAAATGAGAGAAGAGAATGCAACTGCAGTCTGCAGACCAGCCGAGAAACATCAGGGCAGGCAAACCAACGACGAGCGAGAACAGGTCTGTGATAAATAAACGCAAGTACAAATGGAAGCAGTAATGTCAATGCCCTTTGTAGGAAATGCAGGTTGTTGTAGGCTGTGCAAGGTCAGATTAATTTTCTTGAATAGAAAGGCAACTTTCCCTTTTAAAGTGGAAGTGTAGAACTTTGATGCCTATGTATTAAATTTATCAGCATCATGGAAAGTAAAATTGTTTAACTTTCAGAGTGTTTTGGTCTTCAGATGAGAGCCTAAGATGAGCTTAAAGTATATTCTGATGCCTAGATTTGAGGCTTTGACTATTTCAGCCATTCTTGTATTGGTCTCTTCCGAAGAGCTGGTACTAAGTTGCTATGACAGACGCATTACAACTTTTATAAGGCTTTAAGTCATTACAAATGAGGGATACTGCAAACTGTTTAATTTATGAATGATTCTGTACTTAAATAGAGCTCTATTGCACGTATCAAAATGTGCTATAATGTAATTATTCATTATAAACAGAATCTTGAGTCAAAAAAAGTAAATAGGTCTGTAATTTGTGTTGCAAATACAAGTTTGAAACCTTAAGTATGAAGTCATCTCATATTTGTCACATGTTAAACTGCCTAGTCCTCTCCATGTGTAGGAATTGGAAGTTACCTTATTTTGAAATCTTAAATTGCTCTGATTCAGTTTGATTATTTTTTGTATTATTGAAGTTCTTTGTGTGATATGATGGGCACAGTATACTCAGCCGGATATTACCTGTTATTACTGGTATCTTAAATCTGAGTTGGTCTCATAATAAGTTGCATACTGAACAGTTTGACACTTTTTGGATTGAGGCTGCAGCAATAATTATAGTATCTTTACTAGTATTAAGGTTGTCAGCATATTCACAGTATCATTAAATGTATTAATTGTGATAATTCAGTTTTTGTTCATTAATCCAGTACATGTCCTAACCTGAATTGTCTCCATTAATTGTATAGTTGGGTACTGCTGCACTTTCTTAAATACAGTGAAACACTTAAGTGTATGTGGGTGTGTGTGTGAGTAGACCTTTATGATGGAAATGTTCTGAATTGGGCAGTTTTGTCATTATTGGTTCATGCATAGGTTTCATTGCCTACTGAAAAAATGTTCAAACACATTTAAAATGTGCTATTATATACAAGGAATATAATTTACTAAAGTCAGTAAGATGTATCAAAACACATTTATATTTCTTGTTTTGTGTGCAAGTGGCTAATAATTTGAAAACAGCCTAAAGGTAATCTTTATCCACCACTGGCCAGATCCATTATCTTTGGATGTGGTGTAGGTTTCAATGTTATTTTAATGAATGAGAGTTTCAAGGGCAGAGAAGTTTTAATGCCAATTCTAGATGTGTATTGGTGTTTGTGCATTGTGCTATGTAAAAATAAAATCCAAATCACTGCAGGAGTAAAACAGTATGCACACATTGGTGTTTATGGTAAATGGGGCGAAATAGCCAGGTAATGGGACACTGGAATGGCTGCAGGGGGCCTCTGGTGTCATATTTAGGTTGTCTGCTCTTCAGTTTGCAAAAGTCGGTATCCCATAATTCCATTGGAGTGGGTGGGATTACATAATTATATATGCAAATTTTATGTTAAACAGCGTACAGATTTGTACCTATTTTTCATGGGCCTTGTCCAGATTTTTGATGTTTCCAGGTTGAGAGGTATGGCTGGGAGTGAGTTCCAGGATCTACCTACAGAGTTGGCAAAGAGAGAGTCATCGGCTGAGTTATTAGTTTTGATAGTCTGAACTAGCAGTCTATTAGAAGATTGAAGGGGTCTGGGATTATTATAGGGCGTGATGACGTTTTTAAGTGCAAGAGTATTGTCTGGATTGTAAAGGATTTTATATGCCATAATCAGTTGGTTATACTGGATAAAGCTGGGCAGTTCTAGCCATCCAAGCTGGGTTAGATTAATACAGTGGTGTGTCTTATAAGGCAGACCAGTGGCAAATCTGGCAATGTGGTTGTAGCTTATAGAGAGTTTGTTAAGGACAGACTTGTTTAAGTTAGTGAGTAAAGGGGATGCATAGAGAAGAGTTGAAAGTAGGTGAGAGCGAACTATGGCAATTCTAGCAGGTGGGGTTAGGAAGGCTTTAATCCTATAAAGTGAACCTAGTTTTTTATTGATGGTTTTGATGGTTTGATTAACATGCAGGTCAAATTTAAGATTATTATCTATGATGATGCCTAGTAGTTTTGTAGAGGTGTCTGGGGAGATTATAGTGCCATTATTGTTTTTTTATGGTAACAGTAAATGCAGTGGACTTATGAGTTGGTGAGAAAAGTAGCAGTTTTGTTTTTTGGGGATTTAAGATCAGATGATGACCAGAAACCAGTTTTCTACTATGTTGAAGGTGTTCTGGGTAACTGACTATAGTTCTGTCTGAGATGTGGCTGAGCAGATCAGGGTGGAGTTGTCAGTGTACTGAATACAGCTGACTTTTGAGATGACAGTATAAAGGTCATTGATGAAAATGGAGAACAGAAGGGGCCCTAGTATACAACCCAGGGGAACACCAAGGGAGTTGAGTAGGAGGTTAGATAGTTTATTTTGCCAAAGGACAGCCTGCTGTCTACCACTTAGATAAGACTGGAACCATAGAAGGACTTTAGTATCTAGACAGAATGTTTTCAGGGTGTGGATTAGTAGTTGGTGATCAACCATAGCAAATGCCTTAGAGAGATCCAAGAAAAGGGCAGAGGATATGATGTTGTTGCAGTTATGGTTTATGGTGTTAGAGAAGGCTAGGAGGGCTGAAGTGGTGCTGTGGTGAGGTCAGAAGCCATGCTGGGAGTCAGCCGAAAGATTATTCTGAATTAGGTGGTGCAGCAGTTGTCTATGAATACATTTTTTCATAATTTTTGCAAGTGGAGATAATATAGCTATTGGCCTATAATTATAGTTCAGTAGATTTACCTCCTTTGTGAAGTGGAATTACATAGGATATTTTCCAGATGATGGGCTTCTACTATGGTTCGATTGATTAGTATTGAGATGGAGTAAGCAATGGCATCAGCTGCTTTTTGTAGATACTCGGCAGGAAGTAGATCAGCAGAGAGCATAGTTAGTTTTAATTTTTTGATCATGGTATGGATAAGTGTAGTGGCAACTGGTTGGAAACTGAATGAGAGTTGGTTACTAGGGGTGGTGTCCTCAGGGCCAGGGGAGCTTGAAGGTAGTTGGCTACCTAGGGCTTGGATTGTCTCAGTGAAGAATCAATTAAAACCGTCTGAGACTTCCTCAGGTGGTTTATCAATGGTGGCTGCAGGAGTTCGGATGGAAGTTTGTCCAGGATGTAGTTGTTTATTTATACCTGCCCAAAGCTTCTGAGGGTTGTTTTGATTAATTTGCTGTAGATTATAGTAGTAGTTTTTTTTTGTGTTGTAAAATGGATTTTTTAGTCTCATTCCTTGATTGCCTGTATTTAATGTGATCTTGGGGGTCTTTTAAAGGTTGATTTTTAGTTTGGACTATTTGGAAAGCCATGGCACAGTTTTTGCCTTTGTTCTTATTGAGCGAACAGGTGCATGAGAGTCAAGGATCTCAAGGAATTTGTTGTTAAAGTAGTCAACTGCTTCCTCTAAGGGGAGGTGTTTTAGAACTGACCATTTACATGAGTTTAGTTCCTGTTGGAATTTGGCAGGGTTAACATTCTTATTGTTTATTACCATTCTGAGTATGGTTTGGTGGTGGTTAATGGCTTTATGCTTAATTATATAGGTAAGAAGGTGATCACCTAAGTCACAGGGACGGTCCCAGAGGTATACAGTTGGGGGTGACTATTGATAATTATCCAGTCAAGTATGCTTCCTGGTAGGGGTGGTTATGATTTGTGTAAATGCATGCAGGTTAACATGGGTGGTTGGGGATTCTGAGGAACAGGAGTTCCAGTATATATTAAAATTTCCAAGTAGTAAGGTTTCTTGGGGGTAGGTACATGATAGCCAGTGAAGGGTATCTTCAAGTGTAGATATGTTATTTCCAGGGGAAATGTACATACAGATGATATTGATACATTTATTTTTATTAATTTGCAATTTGGTAGCGAGAATCTCTGAGTTATTAATTTGGGGTGGTTGTATAGCTTCAATGGTGACGTTTACCACAGATTTATAGAGAACAGCTACCCCACCTCCCTTCCTGGAAGCATGATCCAGCCTGTGTATGTTATACCCAGGTGGTAACACTTCATTATCTCTGGTGTTAGGTTTTAACCAGGTTTCAGATAAACAGAGTATCTCAGAGGAGTGGACAGCCAGGAGTGCATGCAGTTCATGTACCTTATTGTTTATACTTCTAATGTTGAGGTGACAGGCCAGGAGAGAGTTAGGGGGCCTGTTAATTGTAGGTTTATAACTTGAATTGCAAGTAGAGGGGGTAAGCTTATCTGGAGTGGATGGGCCAGGGTTTGGATGGATATCACCACCAAGTGTGAGGTTATGTTCAAACCTAGTGATACGTTTCAGCAAATTTATTTGTAGGTTTATGGTAGTATTTAGATCTGGAGCTAATGTATCTGGGATTGGTATGTTGTTAGTGTGAACAGGTTGAGGGGCTGGACACAGTGCTGTATGATTGGTAAAAGTTGCAAGGAATTACAGCTGGGGTGATGGTGTGGCCTTTTGGGTACTGAAATCCTGTGAGAAACTGGTTTTCATACAAGGTAAGGAGGTATGGGGCAAGCAAAAGGGGTAGTAAAGAGGAGCATATCATTGTGTGCGGTGGAGCATATGCGTTAAAGGAACTATATTACTTGGGTGGTACGACACCAGAAGATTTAGTGGTAGTAATTGAGGTAATGGAGTAAGGGTGGGAGAAATTATGACAGATGTAAGCTGATATGTTCTAGTAACAGGGGGTGTGGCTTTATGACTGTAAATCTAGTGGTACGGGGGGCGGGTGGAATTTGGGGGCAGAGTGGGATGCGAAATGAGCCTGAGCTCAGCTAGGGCGAGCAGAGCGGGGCTTAGCCGAAGTACAAGGTTTCTTGGGTCTATATTAAAATCATGAAAGCTTACTTTCATGAATACAAAGTCATCGACACATAAATGTCGAAGTCCAAAAACTACGAAGGACAAAAAAAGCGAAAATGACAATGTCGAACGTATTCCCGGAAGCAACAGTGCCATACAGGTAAGGTAAACATAATGGAACAAACCTAATGCAAAACACTTTTTAAAACATTTTTGCAGGGGGGGTAAGCCCCCCTGCACCTCCCACGTGGGGGGCTGCACCCCCACACCTCCCCTACTTAAATATACCAACTCCGAGACCACACTACAGTGGGGAAAAGGATTTATTTCCTCATCCCCATGATCACCCTGCTGGCCAAAAAGAGGACATTCAGCATTCTGAATTCACTTTTTTCATTCTTCGCTGTTTTAGGACTTCGACATTTATGTGTCGATGCATTTGAATTTGCAAAAGTAAGCTTTCGCGGTTCTGATATAGACCCGGTTTCTTAGAGCCGTAAGGTATATATATATATATATATATATATATATATATATATATATATATATATATATATATATATATATAGGGAGTCAAAGCTCTTTGTTTTAGTATAGTTTTTAGGGTAGTTGCTGTAGTGTAATATAATTTTATGGGCTTTAAGGTTAGAAACACTGTCTTCAGAGGGTAGGTGGTAAACTAGTGTTTCCTTAGAATTGGGAGCTTGCCAATTATTATGGGGGGAAAACTATAGGTGCTTTAGACCCAAAACAGCAAATTACAATTTAAAGTGGAGTAAAGTAATAACATTTAACCTTGGCAGTTTGTAGTGGGCTGGATTCAGTTTATGTTCTCAGGCAGAGGTTCTGCAGGGTAGCGTCCTTCAAGTTTTAGAGAGCACTTTCAGGTTGTATTTTAACGGGAACTACCTGGAGATGAGAGTAAATTAAAGATAAAACAAGTAGCTAGCTTAAAAGGCAATGTATTACTATATTACAATTCTGGGGAGCAGGAATTACCAAGTTCGTCGGTAACCTAGAATAGCTTTCTAATGTAGGGATATCAGGCAAACAATTGTACTATCAGCACACAGTTAGCCGCCAAAACATTGTTTACATTAGGCTGTTTTCCTATCTAGCACAAATACAGTAGTTAGGTTGGCTTCCAATTCAAATCACAGCAAGTTACGATACAGCAAGTTATATTACACAGGCAGCTACCATTCAGATTAGCTGCAGTATATACGGTAAACTACAAGTTCCGTGAAGAATTTATTACTTCTTTATAAGGAATGGAGCACTAACATTAGAATGCCTTTTTATACTTTAACAATCAATCAACTATGACCAAACAGGTTATAAAATGACTCCAGTATCACATGCAGCACGCTATAGTTCTGTTTTCACCAGGTATACTATGCTGTACACTAGTCCACTGTCATTTAAGCATAATGGGTTTTAAACAGAGAAGACCAATTTGGTAACAATGCACAGTTCTTATTATCTGGCAAAATTATAGTATACTTTATACTAGTTCACCTGTCTTTTTAAGCATAAAAGGATTTACACAGAGAAACCAATTCAGTACACACCAGTTCACTGTCGTATTAAGCAAAACAGGTTCTAATCAGAGAAACCAATGCATTAACAGTGCCCAGCTAGAGAAATATCATATTTTTAGCCGTAATTGGCTTAGAACAGAGAAACAATTTCAAGCAAAAAATGCTCGGCTAAGCAAATAACATACCATGTGGGAGAGAAGGCTACCGAATGGGTCTAGTAGCACCGGGCATTTGAAAATTGTGGCTCCAGTAGCTGGGTATGAAACCTCGCATATGTAGCTATGCAGAGGAGGAGTTAAGGCTTAGCCACAGTACAAGGTTTCTTAAGGTTTCTTAGAGCCGTAAGGTATGTATATAGGGAGTCAAAGATGCTTGTTTTAATATCTGTAGTTTAGTATACTTTTTAGGGTAGTTGCTGTAGTGTAATATCATTTTTAGAGCTTTAAGGTTAGAAACACTGCCTTTAGAGGGTAGGGGGTAAACTAGTATTTCCTTAGAATTGGGAGTAAGCCAATTATTCTGGGGGACAAACTATAAGTGCTTTAGACCCAGAACAGCAAATTACAGTTTAAAGTGGAGTAAAGTAATAACATTTAACCTTGACAGTTTGTAGTGGACTGGATTCAGTTTATATTCTCATGCAAAGGTTCTGCAGGGTAGTGTCCTTCAAGTTTTAGAGAGGTCTTTCAGGTTGTTATTTGAGGGGAACTACCTTGGCAGTTTGTAGTGGGCTGGATTCAGTTTATGTTCTCAGGCAGAGGTTCTGCAGGGTATCATCCTTCAAGTTTTAGAGAACCCTTTCAGGTTGTTATCTGAGGGGGAACTACCTTGGCAGTTTATAGTGGGCTGGATTCAGTTTATGTTCTCAGGCAGAGGTTCTGCATAGTAGCATCCTTTAAGTTTTAGAAAGCCCTTTCAGGTTGTTATTTGAGGGGAACTACCATGTGGGAGAGAAGGCTGCCGACTGGGACCGGGTGTTACAAACTGAAACAGTAGCTGCTGTTACATGTATTGTTGTAACATCACATCCCTGAAGAATATGATGTCTGGAACACCAATGGATTACAACACTTACTGACTACAATCCTCACATTATCCTACCAACCCCACAAAAACAGGTTTGAGGAACAGACCAAGCATAATAGGCAAACATCTGGCCTGTCTGTGGACAACATAACAGTTGAAAGGTATGTCAGAAGCATATCACTGTCAGACGTCAAGTCACCCTGTAAATGTATGTCCAGAGAAACCTTGTCTATGTAGCACCCCCCCCCCGTGTGCATAACAGCAGTAATGACATACAATCTGTACCAAATTCTAGAGCCTTGTCCCCCATGTTGTTGGGCTGTCTCCACATGTCCTGTCCTGTGAGCTATTTCCACCTACTGTCTGTGAAGCTGTAGCCCCCACACTTACATAATGTCCCCCGCACAGGCAAGAGAAATGGGCAAGGCCCACATGAAGGGCATCCCATATGTTAGAATTAGCAGCTGTGTTCAGGCCCACAACACAATACTATTTGGGCACCTACATAGCTTTATGGGCTCAGCAATACCCAACAGGACAACATCACCCCCCCCAAGGTAGGCTGAATGCCTGTGGTGGACAGCAGCAATACACAAATCACAGACTTTGTCCCTATATTGGCCGTACAGGGCAAATCAGGAGCATGCACCAACTTGGCATCAAGTCAGCCTTTGTCTGATCAAGCATATAAGGTCACAGGTGGAGTACTGTAAGGCTAACTATGAGTACATATTGGACACATCCACCAATGCCATTCACAAGCCCATCTTTACGTATGTCTGCAATTTCTGAGCCAACAGAACAACCCACTCTGTAATAATGGCTAATCAGACCACATACACAAACAACATAGCTATAGGCAACCTGCTGCACATAGGTTTAGGGTAGACATCACCCCCTGGCTCAGCAGCATTATAGCTGGATATGCACAGCACCCACACTCCTCCCCTCATCACCAGTGAGCAGGTACATATTGCCTACTGAAAGGCAACAAATGTTAGTATTCATAGCACCTGATAACATCCCTGGCTGCATCCTACATGAACTCAGGCATGTGCTCCCAGCTCCATTACACAATGTAGCCACACCAAGCCTTGGCACCATCCACACCCCATCTGTATTGAAGATGACCAATGTCATCCCTCTACACAGACATGAATGAAGAGTAGAGGATTATGAAATTAACTAGCCCTCATTCTGGGGAATATGACACATCAGGACCAGCAGTGCAATGCAAGCAGATACAGTGCTGATAGATTACAGGGGTATGTTGTGGTTGTGAATAGTGCTACTGGCATTCAATGTACCTGTGCAGGTTCTGTACATGTTGTTGTGTCTTTCGGCTTTTCCTGGTTAGGGGTCGCCACAGCGGAACTCTGGTCCGCTAATGATTGGCAGTAGATTTTTACATGCTAAGTTGCCAGCTCTGACGCACAACCTTCAATGAAGGTATGCCCATTCACGCCTATCTCCACACAGATGACGCTCTAGCTGAGAATCGAACAGGACAATGTCTTACTGTGAGGCGACGATGCTACAGCAGCACCACCACCGGGAACTGTGCAGGTTCTGTACATACTGTTGCCAAATGTATGAGGTCCTGTAATGTGTCTCCCTTTTTGTCTTCCATGTGCAATGTTGCATCCCCTTTACTCTCTAACTTAAACAAGTCTGTCCTTAACAAACTCTCTATAAGCTACAACCACATTGCTAGATTTGCCACTGGTCTGCCTTATAAGACACATCACTGTATCAATCTAACCCAGCTTGAGTGACTAGAACTGCCCAGCTTTATCCAGTATAACCAACTGATTATGGCATATAAAATCCTTTACAATCCAGACAATACTCTTGCACTTAAAAACTTCATCACCCCCTATAATAATCCCAGACCTCTTTGATCTTCTAATAGACTGCTAGTTTAGACTATCAAAGCTAATAACTCAGCCAGTGACTCTCTCTTTGCCAACTCTGTAGGTAGATCTTGGAACTCGCTCCCAGCTGATATTACTTTACTTACCACCCTGAGTTAACTTTCTCAGCGGCTGAGACAAATATAGTCATAGAAGCCATAGTACAGAACCATGTCATAATGCTTGACTGGAGCCAGAAACATCTGCCGGAGAGGACTGGCCAGTAGGATGACCTTGTCCACAGGGTAAACAATGTTGGCCTGCATGCATGTACATATGAGCAGGTCCATCATTGTGAAAGTGAACTCACACACCGTGCCCGGCAAAGGGCTGCTACAGTGGCCATGGACCACATAGCCACAGGTGTGGATCTGGCCTTGAAGCCCCACTGACACCCACTGGGGAGCTCCTCGGGCACCATGGGGCATCCATTCCAGTACAACATCAAAGTACAGACCAGCCACCCACATACTGGAGGTGGATGTCACCCAGACAATGGATGAGGAGTGTGCAAGTAAGGCCCCAGTGTAGATTACTAGACTAGTGTAGCAGACATACTTGTAATTGTAGACTAGTGTAGCAGACATACTTGTAATTGTAGAGTATCTATGTGCATGTGTCAGGTCAGATTGCAGTTGTGGATGGGGTTTTCTAATGTACAGATGTGCACATCTATGGTGAAGGACAGCAAATTGTGTAGTATTGGGGGTTGTACTGTAAATGTGCATCCATCCTGTACCAATGCCACATGTGGGTCTGCTGACAATACTTCCCTCCCCCAACTATCTAGGTTCCTCCAGTCTGCATGTGGGATGGCAGCCCGCAGCTGGTGAGTATGCAGCTCTGGTTTGCCAATACCCCAGGCATGTGTCACTCATAGCCATATTGCTTTATGTACATGGTCACTTGTGTTAGGGTTAACTGCATTGCAGTACAGTGGTCACCACAGGGGCCTATCTGATGAGAGTGTTACATCCCTGTAGCATACCTCATGCCCTGTCAGTGCAAGACATCTGGACAGAGGCCAACAGAATGGGTGGAAAAATGGCCTAAGGTAGGGGCATATGTGAAACATTACTGTCATATAGTGGATATAAACAGGGTACACACCCCTGTTAAGATGTCAGGTGTTTGTGATATATATACAAATTGAGACCACAATATGTCAGTTCACACCTTTCCCAATGAATAATAATTTGAATACGTTTTGAATACGAGGGAGAAAGGTTATTTCAAGGCTATCCTTAATCAGGATGTGGATGAAACTTGCCTGATTAATATACCCAGTATTAACAAGTACAACAATAGGACCATAGGAGTAACTTATGGAGATTTGACCTGTGTTACGACCTATTATGGGCTCAATGAAATAGTTATGGAAGCGAATGCTGATGACACAGATGACTCAAACTTGGTCATTGTGGACCAAAATGGAACTGAAGTAGGAGTAACACAGTCAAGATCAACTTTAGTTACGACCTATAATAGGTCCAGTAAATTAATTATGGATATCTTATATAAGAATTGGGTAATTATTGCATCCTGTAATGACATTCGACAATGGGTGGGAGAGAGACCGAATGTTATATATAGAAGGGGTAGGATGCGTACATATGTCCTTGAATCTTATAAGAGGGGACCTATGACTGGTTACATGAGGAAATGTGTGGCTTGTTCTTCTTGTACGCATATTCTGGAGGGATCGCCTTGTGTTATCAATGGGGTTACTATAGAACTGAGAAGGAAGACTACATGCCAAACTGAAAGGGTGGCATACTGTGCCCTATTGTATGGTTTGTCCTGCTTTCTACATCAGGAAAACGGCAAGGAGATTAAGATGTTGGATATATGAGCATTTAAGGGACATTAGGTTAGGCACAGAGATGAATGCTCTCACTAAATACTGTAAGGAGTATGAGGGACATGATTTTAAATTTACAATAATTGATGTTTTAGACATAGACCCAAGAGGTGGCCCCTGGACCCTACAACTGGAGAAACAAGAGGCACTACGGCAGATTAAAACTAATGCAATAATCTGGCCAGGTATCAATGATACTCTATCCTTAGCCTGTTTCTTGAAGTTAAAAGCATTAAATAGATAAATGAATTGATATACATTTTTTACATGTATTTATATAATTTTATATGTACACACACACACACACACACACACACACACACACACAGATATATATATATATATATATATATATATATATATATATAATTATTTATTAATAGCATTTTTACCTATACTATTTTGACAAGGGCGTGATTTTTGGGGACTGGTGGGTTATTTGCTGTACATTTTAGTGTGTTTTTTATCATGACGTGGGTTCTGTGGTTGAATTGTACTGTGATTGTTGAATATTTATGAACTTTATGAATATTCATTATATGGTTTTATTTTATTGGTTCATAGGTTCATAGGTAGGTACTAAGCTATCTGCCCGAAGGCATTTATCAGCCTAGCTGGAATTTATTGGCTTTCGCCGCCCCCTTAGATTAGTTCTATGTGCCTCTGTCCAGCAGAGCCATTAAAGTGATCCCCAGGGTAAACTTTCTGTTTCCCATCCACTCGTCAAGGTTTCTCTTGAAGAGGGTTAGCGAGGAGCTCTGCCTGATGTAGATTGGAATCTTGTTCCAGAGCATGGGAAGTCTCTGGGACAGGAATCTATCCCTCCAGCACATCCTATTTATTGTTGTAGTGAGGTTTAGATCCCAAGAGCGTGTGGCTCGAGGGGATATGGTTTTCTTTAGGTGGAGCATGTCCATCAATTCTGGGTTGGACATGGCCTTGTATGCCAGACAGAGATCACCTCTGAGCAGGCGGTATGCAACCGAGTACAGCTGGAGTTTCTTCAGTCGGGCTGCATAAGGCATCTGTTTGAGGCCAGTGATCCTCTTGGTGAGGTACTTCTGTGGTCTTTCCAGCTGTTGCATGTGTCTTGTAAGGTACATCCCAAATGGGGCATTGTACTCCATGATGGGTCTGATGAGTGATGCGTAGAGGGGCACAATGACCTCTTTTAATCTGGATGCAAACCCTTTTGTGATTAGGTTGGCCACATAGAAGGATTTTCTAACCACTTTGGCAATGTGATTATCAAAGGATAGGTTACTATCTACTGATCCCTTATTACATCTTCCATATTTAGGGGGCTACCACCTATGTGATAGTTTGTGGGCACTTTGTTTTTTCCAAAGGGGGTGACTATGCACTTTTTGGCATTTAGGTTGAGGCCATGGTTTTGACACCAGATATCTGTCTCAGTGAGACCCTTTTGGAGGATATCTGTGTCAGCTAGAGAGTCAATTATTAGCCATAGTTTGCAGTCATCTGCAAACTTGGTCAGTCATAGTCTTCCTGTGCTAGCTTGTTCCTCTGAGAAGTATATGCTGAACAGGAGGGGTCCTAGGACTGAGCCCTGGGGAATGCCACTTGTAACCAGTTTAAAGTCAGACCTAGCTCCTGCAACTCTTACCATGTGGGTTCTGTCCATGAGCCAGTTGGCCACCCATCTCATGACGTAGGGGTTTATGTTCAGGCTGGTGAGCTTGTCTATAATACCAGAATGGGGAATAGTGTTGATTGCCTTTGCGAGGTCTAGGTAGGCTGTGTGGACCACCTTTCCCTTGTCAATACCCTTGGTAACTGTCTCAGAGAAGTCCACCAGGTTTAGGAGGCATGATCTGCGCTTAGCAAAGCCGAACTGGGTAGGGTCCAGTGGTTGGAGGTTCCCAGTGTCTCTGTTAATGAGATCCATGATGATGCACTTCATAGCCTTGCAGACCATGCTAGTCAGGCTTATAGGGCAATAGTTCCTGGGGTCTGTTATGGCTCTGCCTTTGTGGAGCGGAATAACCGTTGCTGTGCGCCACTCTATGGGCATGTAGCCTGTGGAGAGGCTGAGTTTAAACAGTGTGTTTAGGTGAGGGGTTAGTTCATCTTTGAGCTCATGTAGTATGCAGCCTGGGACACCATCCGGTCCCACTGATGCTGTGTTTTTGGCTTTGGAGAGGGCTGTTTTAACCTGAGTGTCTGTGATTTCAGGGGCAGTACATACTTCTGGTATGGTTATGGGCCCTTTTTTGGGGTGAGAGGGGTGTGAAGTTTGCACTGAACCTGTCTGCCAGGATGTTGGTGATATCGGTCGGTTCAGTGCATTTTGTGCCATTTTGCACTAACTCCAAGCAGATCTGAAACTTGCTACTTAGATTCTTGACATAGCGAAAGAATGCCTTATGGTTATCTTTGGAGTCCTTGGCAATTTTTCTTTCGAAGGTAACCTTGGATGATTTTATGAAGGATTGTAGTTTCCTGCTGATACTGATCAGGGATGTCTCCCCTTCTTGGGATTTTATTCTTTTCTGTACTAGTTTCCTCCTTCTATTGTATAGCTTGTTTATAGCAGGGGTCCACCAGACTGGTTTCCTTTTCTTGGAGGAGTGAGTCTTGGTTTTGTTTGGGATAGCATGATCCATCCATTCTTGTAGGTGCCTGTAGAGTGCATTAGTAAAGGATTTTGCAGCTTGGACAGCGTTATCCTTTAGCACTAGGGCTTTGAAAATTTCCACCTTGGTGTTAAGTAATGTGAAGTTCACTTTTGAAAAGTTTTTCACGGTGGTTTCTTTGACCAGTGGTGGGGGCGGAATGTGGATACCCAGAGTGATTAGTTTATGGTCAGATGTAACCAGTAAGTGGTTGACCTCTGATGTGGAACACTGGTCACCCATGTTGGGGATGACCAGGTCCAATATGTTGTCACCTGTGGTGGGGGTGTTGACCAGTTGATCGAAGGCATTTGTGTTTATAAATTCTAGGAAATTTTGGGCAAGGGAGTTAGTACTTGAGTAGTTCTCCCAGTTAATGTTTGGGTAATTGAAATTACTCAATATCAAGGTGTTTGGTAGGACCTTTATGTTTCCCAGTGTTTCCAGAAATGCGGAATGGGGGTCCTGGGACATGGTGGGTGATCTGTAGCAAGCTACAATTTGAATTGCAGTTTTGCTCATTGTTAGTTGCACATAGATGATCTCTGAAACATCGTGCTGTGCCACTAACCGGGAGGCATGGGTATCCTTGATGAATATGGATACGCCCCTACCTTTTGTATTTCGGTCCGGGTTTTGTGGCCGAAATGTATGGTATCAGTTGTAGCCTGGTAGTGCTGGGGTGCTCTCTGGAGCCTTAAACCAGGTTTCTGTTACTGCACATATATTGATTTTCTCCATACTGAGGAGTGCCTTGAGTGTGTGCATTTTGAGGTTTAGACTTCTGGCATTGAGTAGCATTACTCTCAGTTTTTTGTTACTTGTGCTATTTACGGCAGTGGGTTTGTCTTTTGAGCCTTGTCTAAAAAAGGCACTATGGGGGTGGCAAGAGCCTTGGCCAGTATTCGAAAGCCTAAGGATGACAGGTGCAAGTCATCTCTAGCGAAGCAGCATGGCTTGTTGAGCATGTCATCCCAGGCTGACAGACACTGGATCCCCTTTAAATGACACCAGAAGCTCAGCCAATTGTTGAAATTGATAATTATTTCTTTATACCGTGGTATCATTCTTGGTGAGGGCAGGATGCTACTCAGGGTCAGGGTCATACTGACCTGGACTACGTGGTCAGAGAGCTCTTCCATGTCTTTTTCATGTAGTCCAGGGAGGTATGGCTCAGGTCATTCACACCAACATGAACAATGACAGTCGTATTTGTACTTGTTCTGGAGTGACCCGAGTGCTTGTGTTATGTGGCGGATCCTGGCACCCAACAGGCAGCTAACAGTAGCCTTCTTCTTGTTCAGCCTAGTGAGTGGGACATCAGTGTGCTTGACTATAGAGTCACCTATTACTTGTGTGTTGGGTATGTTATTTTTGCCTTAAGGGCTGTGATTGCGTAGCACACTAGTTTTGTGAAGTATGTGTTTCATGGTTTGTTTTGGGGGGTTGGAGGTTGCTTGGATGTCTGCTTTGGAGGTCTCTGTTGCTTTTGCAGATTTTTATTTAGAGCCTCTGAGTATGTTTTTGTATATTTATGTGTGTTTTTTGCCGGTGCTGGTTTCATAGGTCTATGTGAGGCTGGTGGTGTGATGCAAGTAATTCCCTTCTTCTCTTGACTGGTCTGGTTCAGTCTTGGGTTGAGAGAGTCAGCCTCCAGTTTGGCTGTATAATTGCATCTCTTGCATGTATTAGTGTTTGGTGGTAGGAGGAGAGGGTTGTCTGTGTACATGAGGCAGTTGTAACATTGCCTCAAAATGCCCAGATTCACCAGTTGGACCAGAGAGTACACCTGAAACTGCCCTTTGGACATGCCTGGTTATGTACAGTGAACTGTTTTACTGATTGGCTGGTAAGGTCGAATAGAGAGCTTTGTCCTACTCTACAGTATAGGGGGTCTAGCGCTAAGGTTTATTAGTGCTTGCTATGAGTTTTGAGCAAGTGCTGGGCTCAGAAGTGAATAGTTTGAGTGCTTAAACTGAAAGTTTGTCTAGTTCCAAGGGAAAAACCGAAGAGCCGATTTTGTGGAGCCGGGAATAGTTATAGCCTAGCTAACCAGTGCTGCCCTGTGCGCAAAACTGCGCAAATGCAGGTTTTATAGCAGGGAAATGAAAGAGATAGAAATTAGCCCAAAATGGCCAATAAACTACTAATTTGTGGGCTGAAACCACTCCTCAAGGGACAGATAGGCTGCTCAAAGCTCCCCTCTCTCACAGATGAACAGAGAAACGTCCTTCTATCCAAGTAAGGTATGGGTAAACACAGAAACTTGCAACACAGCCCTGAATCCAGCACTAACCTGAAAACTGGACTATACTAGCTTAGAAAGGTGGGAAAACAAGTTTTTTTTTGTTTTGTTTTTTTCAGAAAATAAAGCAGATACAGTCAAAAATCACTTTAAATGCACAGAAATGGCTATCACACTTAAGTGTGTAGCGTACAATAGTTAAACAAGTAATTTAAACAGATAAACGACTTTGTTAATGTGCAGGCAGTAAAATAAGTACAATATGTAGCAGAAACAATCTTTTTAAATCACAGAAACTCAAAAAAAATTGGCATTTTAGGCAGAATTAGCTAAAGGCAGCAAGAAAATGAAGAAAAATGATACTTAATCACTCCAAAGTCTCTCTTTTGCCTCTCTGCTGCTGTAGAACTCTGCAGGGCACCAGGCAGGAGCTTGCTGAGCTGTATACAAGCACAAAAACCAGGCAAATGCTGGTTTTATAGCAGGGAAATGAAAGATATAAAAATTAGCCCAAAATGGCCAATAAACTACTAATTTCTGGGCTGAAACCACTCCCCCAGGGAGAGATAGGCTGCTCACAGGTGAACAGAGAAACTTCCTTCTATCCAAGTAAGGTATGGGCAAACACAGAAACTTGTAACACCGCCCTGAATTCAGCATTAACCTGAAAACTGGACTATACTAGCTTAGAAAGGCAGGAAAACAAGTATTTTTTTTTTTTGTTTGTTTTGTTTTTTTCAGAAAATAAAGCAGTACAATAAAAAAAAAACACTTTAAATGCACAGAAATGGCTATCACACTTGAGTGTGTAGCCTACAACAGTTAAACAAGTAATTTAAACACAGGGGAAATGAAAGAGATAGAAACTGGCCCAAAATGGCTAATAAACTACTAATTTCTGGGCTGAAACCACTCCTCCAAGGATAGATAGGCTGCTCAAAGCTCCCCTCTCTCACAGGTGAACAGAGAAACTTTCATCTATCCAAGTAAGGTATGGGCAAACACAGAAACTTGTAACACAGCACTCAATTCAGCACAGTGACCTGAAAACTAGACTATATACTAGCTTAGAAAGGTGGGAAAACAAGTATTTTTTTGTTTTTTTTGTTGTTCTTTTCAGAAAATAAAGCAGATACAATCAGAAAACACTTTAAACGCACATAAATGGCTATCACACTTGAGTGTGTAGCCTACAACAGTTAAACAAGTAATTTAAACACAAAAATGACTTTGTTAAAGTGCAGGCAGTAAAATAATGTTGCCCTACTAAGTTTTTTACTGCACTGAATATGGGGCAACAGTGCTGTTGAAAAGAACCTGATGCCCCTCCAAACATGGTTCAATGTTAATTGGGGTTGGATCTGTTTGTTTAAATTGAACTCAGTAACAGTTTTCTAATTTCCTTGAAAAAGTCTCTGATTCACCAGAGACGAAAGTGCTTGGAATACTGTTTATACCTTTTGGATTTTATGTGACTAGGAATACTGTTTATACCCTTTGGATTTTATGTGACTACACCTTGTGTGCGCTTTATTGAATAAATTCTTGGATAAACTGTGAGTTGGCTTTTGTACCTGAACCTGTTGCTGTTTTTGTCATTTGGAGTTTGTGTGGCCTACTACGTTTTTTACTGGATTGAATATGGGACAACAGTGCTGTTGAAAAGAACCTGACGTCCCTCCAAAAATAATGACAGCACATGTCAAGACCTGGTCAGGGGACATACAGCAACACTGAAGGAGTTAGAGGAATCTCTTGCTAGTACTGGTGTTGTGTACTACCTGTGAGAACACTCTTCCATATTTTGCATACATCTGGTCTGTGGGGTAGGGTCAGAAGATGGAGCATTTCCCCACACAAAAAACATCCAGGGGTGGATACAAATTGCAATACAGCACATAACGTCTCCCAAAGGCAGGTGTGGAAATGTGTTATGGTGTAATGAGACTATGGATCATCCTCACTGCCACAATACCAAAAGGTATGTGTGGTGACAAGCAACCACCTTTATAACCTGAAGACCAACATCCCCATGGTGAATCACACTAGTGGCAGTGGCCTGCTGTGGGGATGCCATTCCAAAGCCAGAACAGGGCATGTAGTCATGGTGGTGGGAATTCTGAACATTTCCAAATAACACCCATGTCTACCCAAACTCTATCAGGTGTCTGCAAGAACACTGAGGAGGGGGAGGTGTGTCAGTCTACAACATGACAAAGAACTGAAGCATACCTTCAAAGCTACCTAAGAATGGCTCCACCTGAACACATACAAGGTTATGGATTGGCCCAGCCAGAGCATAGACCTACACTAGGTAGAAAATCCCCAGTGTAACCTGATGGGGCTGAGCACATGAGCTGCCTTTGCAATCTGACAGAGTTGGGTGACCTTTGCATGGAAGAGTGGCCAAATAATGCCAAGTCAGGATGTGCCATGCTGATAGACACCTTCACAAGAAGAGTGAATGCTGTACGCCTCTTACAAGGTGCTTCAACAATGCATCATTGTAAGGGTGTGCACACTTATACAATCACCATATTGTACATATGGAAGTCATTATATTTTACATGTAGCACATGTTTGTTTATCGATTGGATTGCACAGATCGTATGTCACATGAAAGGTGGGTAGCATATTTGGATGCATTATTTTGATCTCATCTTGTATATTACAAGAGCATAGCATGTTAACGAGGTTGTGTACACTTATCATATCCACTGTAAGCTTAGAAGGTTTATGGTGTAACAGCAATTGTGTGACCATACATTCACTGCTGGTTTGGAGGTCTGACACTCATATGTATGTCATTAATCAGTGATGTCACTCCTCATGTCATCCCACTTATGTATCAGGGGTTATGAGAAATAGAGCAAACATATCAGCCAGACTTCTACACATCCTGTGAGGATATGTACAGTTGTGAAGTATGTGCTGTAGTTCTTGTCACTGTGCTCTACAGGTTAACAGCAATGATATATATACATGGGTGCAGTCTGTGCAGGAGAACGGCCATCACATACTAACACTAATCACATATCCCAGAGCTCTATATTGTCACTTTCATGTAGTAAAACTGGCTGCAATGCATGCTGTTAAAGGTCATGTGTCATGCATGTCACCATGTGGGTAATGTGTGGTCTGTGTAACAGATTTGTGCCACCTCACCTGTAAGTGTGCATGTGTGTGTGTGTGTGTGTGTGTGTGTGTGTGTGTGTGTGTGTGTGTGTGTCTGTACCAGCCAACATCAAAGTGCAGGTATTAATGTACATATGTTGTCTTCCCCTCACAGGTGGTGATGGAGTTTGTGTCCCCCCTTTTGGAAGATTATGTCATTGTCTCTGCAGACTCTGACAATGATGATAGGAATAGTGAGGTATAGGTGGGATTGTCAGGGGCTGAATCTATGCCATTAGTTGGCATCCCACTCTTGTGCACACCATCTCTGCACAAAGTGACAATGCCCACACATACCCCATCACCAGTGGCCACAGATGATGGACAGTTGGCAGGTGGTGGCATTGAACAGGCTAGTGTGGTAATAATGGCGGGTGTGAGTATAGACACTGGCCATAGCCAGAGTGCAGGCAAGGTCCCACACAGGCGGATGGACAGGGGTGATTGCAGGAGAAATGTTGCTCATCAGGCCACTGTTGCAAGTGCCACAGAAGGAGTCACCAGATGCATGTTCTAGGCTGTCATGGATGCACAGGCACATAGTGAATGCCACAACACACAAATACTCAGGGTGGTGGATGGAACTCTCCCTGATGTACGTGGTGACATACATGACCTTGTTGGGTACACACGTCAAAATACTGAGGTCATTAATAGATGCTGGGGTGAGACCTTGGCAATCCCCGACCGTAGCATGTCTGTGCTAGAACATGTGGTGGGAGATGGACATTGGCCATGTGTAAGTAGGTCATCACCAACAACAGCTGAGAGTGTATGAGGCCGTGCACCTTCCCACTCCCTTAGTGGCAGTAATACCAGCACTACCGAAGGGGCGTTGCCATCCACATCACACCGGAGCAGGCCATGGCCACATGGTCCTGTCCAGTCCTGTCAGGGGCACAGATCCAGTGGACACTTGTCACCATCAGGAAAGAGTACTGCATCTATCCTTGGGCTTGGTGGTGCCAGTGATATCCCTGGCAGGACCAGTTCCCGTGTTTGTGTCCAGAGATGGTGACCTGGACACCCTGCCATTTATGGTCCACAACTGTCCAATATACCCCTGTGTAGGGCTACCACATGGCATGACTTTGTTCATACATACACACACATATCTGTGTCACAGGCAGGTCACGTCCAGATACACACAGCACCTCTACACAGCCCATCTATTGGATACCCCTCCAAACACACACACATGATGTCAACTGTATAACCCAGCCTAGGCCTCTGACAAACACACACAACACCCTGTTACATGATGATACCTCTGTAACATCCCTGTCATCCATACCATTGATGCAGATACATGCTAATATGGGTCTGATGCACAGGGTGAATATAGTACAGTGTAGGTATGTAATCCTATGTAAGGTGCTATCTGCTTGCATTCCTTATGAGTACACATACAGGTGTATGTACCTTATTAGCCAGGATGCATTATTGCTGTTAGTACCACTGACTGAATGTAGTCTGACATGCTGTATTCTGTGTCCCACGTGTCTGTGTGTCTGCAGGCTATGGCTCTGCAGACATTCCCAAGAGGGAGTATGTCAGACTGGGGATACACTGACTATGTCATAGGCAAAGTACAGCTTCATATGTACATGTACCAGGTGTGTATGCATGCCACGGTGTGTGAAGGACACTGTTGTTGGACAGTGTCACCTTGCATACATACCCCTTGTCACAGACAGGTAGCCCTCAGACATGTCAGCTGAGTGTTGTGTACTACCCCAGGCTCATACATACAGAACAGGTTACTGCAGTACTGTCAACAGGTCCCTAACAGGCATAGCCATTATATTAACTGCAACAGATTCACATGTCAACACCTGTTGGCCCAGACATGTCTTTAACATACACTCAACCCTGGTGCAGTTGATGAGGGCATGCATGATACTGTGTATGACAGGTCTATGGCATGTATCTCTGAGTCCACCAGGATAACCGTGAGATAAAATGGATATATCCTTGACATACACACAGTATGGACTGACACATGGGATGTGCACACAGTAACATCAACACAGTTGACAATACACAGATTAGTAAACCTACATTTCCACCATTATGTACTGTACTACTACATACACATTACGTGCCCCACATAGATTATAAGCATGGGACATAACACACTACCTCTTACAATGTGTAATGTTCTGAATGCCTACATGGATGGTGAGATGACCCACCACACATAGGATGTGGAGTCATGTATTGCTCCTACAGGCCTAGACAAGTGATAGTGTAGCAGATGTTGTATCAGCATGATGTTTCAGGCAGGTATGATGCATGATGCTGACATGTGTGTTACTACCCTCCGTGTGGACAATTAGGCAACAATATCACATGCTTGGGCATTGTTAAGGGACACAGTTCACATATAGTTTGCCTAAATCATAGAATAAAATAAAAGATCTACGCTTGTTTCCTGCTTTTCCTTTAACTAGTCTAGTCCACATACATTGTTGCTGTAACTGGGCCTGTTTGTAAGCCTCTGAGCAGTGCCAAAAGGTCTGCTCTTCAATTATTCTCTTACATCTGCTAGTTCTCTCCTATCCTGCACTTTTACTAGTTTATTACTCCAGCACTTTACCAGACTTCTTATAGCAATTATTGTAGCACACAAAAGTGCTTCCAGCACTAAACGTTCTACAAGGAAACTCAAGTACTTATTAGTAATGCCCACCCCTCCAGGCATGTGTAAAGGTAATTTCCCTGTGCTTTCTCCTATTAACCTGGTAAACTTGGGCATCCTGAGGCAATGTAGTGGCTGCCTCATGTACACTGACAACCCTCTCCACTTACCTCACAACACTCAGTCTTGCAAGAGATGCACTTATATATGCAAATTGGAAGCCACACACTGTTCAGCCAAGACCATAATAGCTGGTCAAGAGGAGTAGGTCAACACCGCACCAAATGGAACACATAGCCCTCCAAAACACACACCAGCACTTCCTGCACATAACAATACCTGTTTGGTATCTACGTCTTTGAAGTTCAGGCCATCACAAAGGTACTCTGGTTGACAAAGTTTGCAGATGATTACATGTTGGGAGCTATTACTAACTACCCAAGTGATGTTGACATCCAGCAGAAAGGCCTCACTGAGACCAGCATATGTTGTCAGAAGCATGGCCTAAAGCTCAATGGCCAAATATGTGTCAGCATCCCCTTTGGGAAAAAATGGTAGTCCACCGAACACAGAAGGCATTATAAGAGATCTGTGAACACAGGTTGACAGCAACCTCTCTTTTGACCACCACATTGCCACTATGGTCAGACAGTCCTTCTATGTGGCACATTTGATTTCTAATGGTTTTGCATCCATGAAGTAGGGAGTCATTGTCTCCCTCTACTCTTCCCTCATTAGGCCAGTCATCGAGTACAATGCCCCATTTGGCATCTACCTCAATGGACACCTGCAACAACTGGAGAGGACACAAACATACCTCACAAAGATGATCCTAGGCCTTAAACAGTTGTCCTATATGAACAGACTCAAAACACTCCAACTATTCTTTGTCTCATATCACCTACTTAGAGGTGATCTCTGCTTGACTTACAAAGCCATGTCTGACCTAGCTCTGTTAGAAATGTACATCCAAAGATATCCCAATCCCTCCACACCACATGCTCCAGAGACCTCAACCTCATTACCACAAGCAACAGAACATGCCAGAGGGATGGGTTCATAACCCATGGAGTGCCCATGCTATGGACTAGATGTCTCATACATGTCAAACAAAGCATCTCACGGCCCTCTTCAAGAGAAATCTTGATGAATGGATGGGAAATAGGGAATTCACCCCAGGGATCACTGCAGTGGTTCTACACCACAGAGGTACTGGGAAATAATGTCAGGTAGCACAATGCCAGTGTAATCCTCTGGCTAGGCTTGTAAAGGCTCCAGGGCCATTAGCCTAGTACACACCTATGAACCTATGAACCTAAACATCTGGATATTCCATAGACATTTGTACAGAGGACTGGAATGGCCTGCATAATGGTTTAACATGCTGCATGTGAGGCAGATACCATTACCACACTATATAAAGTAATGCCATCGGGAGGTGGTAAACAGGCATGGATGGTACACCAATGAAAAAGCTATCAGTCAAACAGGATATGATCTTTGCCCAAAGAGACACATACAGACACACACAGTTACCAGTATTGAGATTAGAGCCCCTACCTATCTAGTTATGTCTACTATAGTGTTACACAGTTATCAGACATGCCACAGAGCTTACACGATTTCCCCTAGTCTCAAGGTACTTCTAAGGTGAATGATAGCAGCAAGTCTAGTAAAGTAGGGTTATGGGACAATTACAGGGTGGTGCAAAAATCAAAACTGTATAACCCAGACAGTACATGATTCTCTCTCACACACACACACACACACACACACACACACACACACACACACACACACACACACACACACACTTGCCAGTACTGAGATTAGAACTCCTGCCTATCTAGTTATTTTTATTACAGTGTTATGCAGTTATCAGACATGCCACAGAGGTTACATGAGTTCTCCTAGTCCCCAAGTAACTTCTAAGGTGAATGACATAAGCATGCTTAGTAAAGTAGGGTGATGGGACAATTATAGGATGCTTCACGAATCAAAATTATATAATCTAGACAGTACATGATTCTCACTCACACACGCACACACACACACACACACACACACACACACACACACACACACACACACACACACACATACACACACACATGCACACACCCACACACACACACACACACACACACACACACACACACACACACACACACACACACACACACACACACACACACACACACTTGCCGGTATTGAGATTAGAATCCCCACCTATCTAGCTATGTGTACCATAATGTGATGCAGTTACCAGATGTGCTACAGAGCTTACTGGGTTGACAACTGGCCAAAAGTGCTGATAACTGCGCCAGTAGGTCTGCCTTCAGTTTTTCTATTAGATCATGCTAGTTGTTTCTTTCCTACACTTCAAATAGCCTAATAGCTTTGCATTTCAACAGGTTTATTTAACAAGTATTCTAGCACATCTGAGAGCCATCAGCAGTAGTCATTCCTCACAGACATAGCTTCAGTACTTAGTAGGTATGATCACCCCTCCTGGCATAATTAAAGTGCAGTTCTCTGTGCTTTTGCCCATTAACCTGGTACACTTGGGCATTCTGAGGCACTGTTGAAACTGCCTGATGTACACAGACAACCCTCTCCTCTAAACTCCCAACACTCAGAGTTGTGAGGGATACCCCTATATCACCATATTGGAAGATATGCTCCAGCAAAGACTGCACTAGCTGGTCAAGAGGAGAAGGGTCAACACCTGCAGCACACCAAATGGAACACATACCCCTCCAGAACACACACAGTATCACAGCTCTGACATACAAACAATAACCACACACCCACCTTCCCAATGGCACTTAACAGACATTTACTCAAACATTGGAGACCACCAGGACAGGCACCCACTCGAACACCACAACACAGCACAACCCACAGGATACATATCTCACCTACACAGTGTGTCCCTCAACCTAACCCCAAAGGCTAAACACCTTGCCTGATACAGTCATCATACATGACTCAATTGTGAGGCACCCGGATGTGCCATTCACTAGTTTGAACATGGATGAGGTAACAGTCAGATTTCTATCATATGCCAGAATCCAGCACATAACACATCCAGTCAGGTCACTCCACAACAACTACAAGTATCACTCTGTCATTGTCCATGGGTGTGTGGATGACCTGAGATGCACATCCATGGTCTATATGAAATGAGACATGGTGGAGCTCTCAGATTATGTGGGTCAGGCAGGTATGGCAGTAGCCCTGAGCAGCATACTACTGTCACCCTGAATGATACCGCAGTACAAACAACAAATGGTTGCCTCCAACAACTGGCTTATGTGTCTGGTGTCACTCTCATGGGAACCAGTATCTGCTTGGAATGACAAGACTGATAGACTGCAATGGCTTGCCACAGATGGCCTGCATCTGTCACCCCTGAGTGTTCAGGTACTAAGTGTCTTGCCACCCCTATAGTGGATGTTACAGTGGTGGTCCAAATCACATTACCACCATAACAGCTACACATATATGCAATCAGAGGGTCATGCTTCTCAACACTAAACATCTACATCCCGAGATGCAGCCACTCACAGCACTCCTCAAAATGGTGAACATTGCCATTTGTGCTGTACTGGAGACCTGTTTTATGACAGCAGACAGCACCCTTGCACAACCAGCCAGCCTACAACTCATTCCACATCCGTCAGCCCCAAAATATGAGCCACAGCTGCAAAGGCGGTGGTGTCTCCATACTGATAATGGATATGCACACATCCAGAGTAGTATCCCAGTATAATGCATCTGACATTCGTCAGGTACAACTGACATTGGGTGGTAGTGCAATCCAGGTCATAGCCTGCTATAGGTCCACATCCATGTCCCTAGCCTCTCAATCTACATTCCTCAACACCCTGGAATATATCAAGGTCCAACCCAACACTCACATACTAGGAGAGTTCAATTATCCCCCCATCAAGTGGGAAAGATACTCATGCACCAATACACTGGCCCAACACTTCCTGGTATACATCAGTTCCAATGCCCTGCACCAGATCATACTGACAACCAGTAGAGGACGCACCATCCTTGACATGTGTTGATTGCTAATATATGGGACTGTTGCTTGACAACAGTAGTCAATTGCTACCTGGTCAGATCGAACATAGAGTAATCACCATGGAAATCCAGTTCTCACCCACAACCCCTACAAAGGTAAGCACTTTGGACAGCTTCTCCACAGCTGAGTTTGGACTCATAAGAACAGAGGTGGATAACTTCACAGCAACCGTGCAAATGGAAATTACCTGCATGACTGACAAATCATACACAATTACACTGTGCAGACAAGTACATCAATGCATGGAAGTAGCCATACCCCACAGAACCCTGACAAACATGCACCTCCAAACACTGGAGGCCAATCAGGTGGTCCCCTGCCATTAATAACCTGTACAACAGAAGAAAGAAACTGTTGCAGAAAAAGGTGGAGTCCTAAGAGTGGTAAAACACCCTTATTAGCCTCACCAACAACTTGAGATCCCTCATGGAATCATCTAAAGCTGCCCATGATGGCAGAATTGCAGCAGACACTGACAATGATTACAAACTCTTTGATAGTCATATCAGGAACCTCCACACCAATACCCACATATGCTCTGAGGTATTGCTCAATGCTTCCTTCTATACTGTGACAACAGATATTACCAACATTCTTGCCAACACATTCAATGCCAGCTTTACCCCTGTCTCCCCCCTAGGGAACAGTCAGAATGGCAGAGGAATGCCAGGCACCCAGATGTACTCCTCCCAGGTTACACCTGCATTATCCACAGGTGAGAATACAGCTTCCATGGGACCCCAAATAATCCCAGGCTGTGTTCTACATGAACTACAGAGAAACCTGGTAACACATCTGTGTGCTCTGTTCAATCACAGCCTCACCTCAGGATTTGGCCTTCCCAAATGGCACACTGCTACAGTCATCCTTCTCCATAAAGGTGAGGGAACTACAGACCCTGGGAATTATCAGTCCATTAGCCTTACATGTGTGATATGTTTAGCTATGGAGCACATCATCATGGACCTAATCAACAAACATATAGGTAATCTCCTAACTCTGGACCCCACGCAGTTTGGCTTTGTAAAAGGGAAATCATGCCTGCTCAACCTGTTTGGCTTCTTTGAGTCAGTCACCAGGGCTGTGTATGACAGTAAGGCACTGCATACAGCCTACATCAATCTGACCAAGGCTATTGATATCATTCCTCAGTCAGGGATTATGGTTGAACTCACCAAAGTAGGCATCAACCCCTATATCTCTAGGGGGTTGCAAATTGGCTCACAGATAGAACACACAGCATGCTCCAAGTCAGACTGCCAGCCAGTCATGAGTGGGGTCCCAAAGGGATCAGTCCTGGGTACTCTCCTGTTCAGCATCTAGTTCTCAGGACTCCAGGCCAACACAAAGGAACTCTGGCTGACCAAGTTCACAGACAAGTGCAATCTGGGAGCCAACATTAACTCCACAAGTGATGAGGGCATCCTACAGGAAGGCCCCGCTGAGACCACTGACTGATGTGGACACCATGCCCTGTAGCTTAACACCACAGAATGCATCATCAGCCTCTTTGGCAATATCTCAGTTCCCACTAAGTACCACATCGATGGGAGCCCACTGAACACTGTAGGCATTATTAGAAAACTGAGGACACAGGTTGACAGCAACCTGTCCTTTCACCACCACACTGCCACTGTGGTCAGGAAATCCTTCTATGTGGCACATGTCATTACCAAGGGTTTTGCATCCGGGAGGAAAGAGGTCATCATCTCTGTGTACTCTTACCTCATTAGACCACTCATCACGTATAATGGCACATTTGGCATGTACCTCAGTTGACACCTGCAACAGCTGGAGAGGGCACAGAAGTACCTCACAATTAGGATCCTAGGCAATGTTATGTAGTCCAATCTCTCCTACATTCTTACCCATGGGTTCGGAGCTGAATATCGTCTCTGACTTGGCCAAACTTTTCTAGCTCGAAGTCTTCTATTGGCTGGACTAAGAAGGTATCCCATGCTGCAACTGCTCCATATTCCCAGATCTCGTTTGATGCTCGTGTAGCTCGGACGTGGTCTCGCTCTTGGCTGTGGCTAAGTACCTTTTTTCTTCTTCTTCTTGAGAGAATTTGTTACAAACAAAAGCTATTTTAATAGCTATTTCTATTTGGTGTTTTTTTAGAATAATCTGTAGTGCGATTGTTTTTTGTGGTATCCCACTAGCTGTTCCAACGGGCTAGGCCCATTTCAGTTAGAGGACCTAGTCCGTCCCTTTACTTGTCCCTGTGTTGTTTTTGCTATCTAAAACCATTTGAATTAGAGGTTTTAGTGTCTGTCTTCCTTGTTCTGTATACGAGTTTGGTCTAAAACCATTTTAGTTAGAGGTTTTTAGCCCTAGTCATCTTAGTGTGTGTCCCTTCTGAGGATTGTGTGTGCTGTTGGTTTGTGGGAAAATTTGCTCCCGCGCTTAGTGTGGTGTTTTTGTGTGCCTGTAGTTGTTTTTACAGTCAGGCAGTGACTTGCTTATTGTATTGGTATTTGTGATTAATTTTCAAGAATGTCCAAAGATTCCAAGGAGCACAAACCTTCGGGTTTTAAAAAGTGCTCTAACTGTGGTTACAAGATGTCCATCACCAATGGACATTCAGTATGCATTTATTGTCTGGGAGCAATCCACCTGCAGGAGTCCTGCAGCTTTTGCCATGCTTTTAGTCCCAGGGTACTCCAAGAAAGAAAGAAAGAATAAGTTAATTCTGAAGGGACTGTTGAAACCCTCGTTCAAAGAGGTCATGGATCCTGCTTCCAGTTCAAAATCAAAATCCACAAAATCAAAAAAGAGATCTCTGGCTCCTTCAGTCTCCTCGGAGCCACCGGAGAAAGTAATGAAACTAGCTGCGACCTCCTCAGCTCCACTGTCCTTGGAGCCGCAGGAAGTGTCAGTGTTGATGGAACCGGCATCAGCTCCAATTATATTGGAACCTCTTCGGAGCCGATCGCCCAGTACTACACCAGTGTCACCTGAGAGGAGATCCCAATCTCCCTCCCTGTCCTCCAAATCCTCCAGAACACTTTCAGATGTGGATGTCGATAGGGTGGTGCAGAGGCTCCTTCAATCTTCGGTTTTGGCTAAATTGTTCTCCACTCCATCCCAGTCAGCTCCGAAGCCCGTCCCGGTACCTTCTTCGATTCCTCCTCCGAGCGCATCTCTGTCTTCGGAGCTGGAATGCTCCACTCCATGTGATGTTCCTAGGTTGATTCTGATGGCCCCTCCGGGCTCATCGGTGCTGACATCAGCTCTGACCCAGTTGGCGCCATCCACAGGGTTCGGGACTCGGGATTCTTCAGTCAGGCCTGAGAGGGACACCTCGGGACACCTTTCGGTTCCTAGTCTCTCACTTGGTGCCTCGGCTCGTGGAACCCCAGCTCCTGTCATGATCTCGGAGGCTGGCTGGTCCTCTGACTCGGGGGGG
This sequence comes from Protopterus annectens, assembly GCF_019279795.1. NCBI lineage: Eukaryota > Metazoa > Chordata > Ceratodontiformes > Protopteridae > Protopterus > Protopterus annectens. The sequence goes on along the minus strand of NC_056744.1, from coordinate 1,617,182,447 downwards.
GGCAGCCTTTGAGGCCATGTGGAGTGCGCTGGCCAGATCTTCAGCCACATCATGTGGGTCGGTCATTCTGTCCCCTACCACTCTGGTGAGAGCCTCTGATCACCACCTATCTGTAGACAGTGGAGCCCCAAGGCCTAGGGATATCCCCACGAGTGATCCCCAAGTTTCTGAGGGCCCCTCAGAGTTTTTGCCTGAGGAGCCCCCTAGAAAGAAAACGTGCAAGAGGAAGCACATAGACTCCCAGGATGAGTCTCTCACCTCAGATACTGACCTTGAGGAATCGGAGGGGTCCCCCAAGTCATCCTCTGACGGTGTTTCTTTATCCAACATTCTGGAGATATTGAAATAAAGCCCCCTCCGAGGAGGAGTCAGTCTTCCTGAAGGCCTTTGGTGCTTAGCCCTCTGCATCCTGGGTGTCCCCACCCTTCGACGAGCTCCTGGATTTAATTTGTCGGAGGGTGTGGGAGAACACTGATTCTGTGGAACCCGTACCAAGGAGACCCAATAAATTTCTGTCTGCTCCCCTGGGTAAGGAGTTTTTGTCCAAAGGAGTCCCTGTGGATGCCATGGTGGTGGCGGCAGCCACTCAGAAGGAATTAGCTGAGACTTCTTCCTCCGTCCATCCTCCTAACAAGGAGTCTAGGACCATGGACCAGTATGGGAAGCATACCCTCTCATCAGCAACCTTTACCTTATGGTCGCTGAACTACCTGTCTCATTTTACTCGGCTCCAGAGAGATCTCCTCAAGGAGTTAGGAGATACTCTTGCGGGTAACGTTCCTGAGGCGGTGGCCCAGATGGTTAATGCCCAGGTGTCTACCCTCAATTCCATCGTTAACTCCTCCATGCGGCTCATTTCATATGTAGCCGAGGGAGCGAGTAGGGCAGCAAGCTCAGTTGTCACCCTTAGGAGGCAAGCCTGGATGCACCTTTATCATTTCGCAGAGGCCTTCAAGTCTTCTTTCACTGACGCCCCCTTTGATGGTTCTTCTTTGTTCAACCAAGGTGAAAGACACCCTCACCAGGTGCGGGCAAGAGGGAAAGACTCTGTCTGCTGTAGGGGTCTGTTTTTCCCTTCCCTCTAGGCCTTACCCCAAGGCCCAGAGGGGTGGGAAGATGTGGTTCAAAAAAATCACAGAGGTTTTTTCCCGGTGCACAAGGTGAGCCCCCTTCTAGAGGCAGAGGCCTTCAAGTCTTCTTTCACTGATGCCCCCTTTGATGGTTCTTCTTTGTTCGACCAAGGTGAAAGACACCCTCACCAGGTGCGAGCAAGAGGGAAAGACTCTGTCTGCTGTAGGGGTCTGTTTTTGCCTTCCCTCTAGGCCTTACCCCAAGGCCCAGAGGGGTGGGAAGATGTGGTTCAAAAAATCACAGAGGTTTTTTCCCGGTGCACAAGGTGAGCCCCCTTCCAGAGGCAGAGGAGGGGAAGGTTATTCAGGGAGATGCCGCCCTAGAGGCAGAGAAGGCCCCCGCAATTCAGGAGACTATGATTCCTTTTGTGGCTCTCCCTACCATCGTCCCTGATGGGATACCTGACTGCATTTCCGGAGCCAGTCAGGGGTCGAATATCGTTATACCCAGAAGCCTGGCAAAGCATCACCCAGGACCGATGGATATTACGAATAATTTCTGGAGGTTATGTCATCCCCTTTTCGTCAGATCCCCCTCCAGTCAGAAAAATCCCAGACGTTCCACCCAGTCAAAGGGATCACGCAGCTTCAGATGTTTCAAAGTTGCTAGAAAAAGGAGCCATCCAGCATATCCCCTCAGACCAGATTGGATTAGGGACTTACTCAAGATTCTTTTTGGTGCCGAAAAGAACAGGGGACCTGAGACCCATATTAGATCTCAGCCAACTGAACAACTATGTACAAAAGTCCAAGTCCCGTATGGTCACACTACAGTCAATTCTCCCAGTGTTGGGAAAAGAAGTATGGATGTGCTCCATCGACCTCAAGGATGCTTACTACCATATCAAAATGGACAGGGCATCCAGGAGTCACCTACACTTCCGGCTGGGAGCCAGTCATTTTCAGTTTCAAGCCCTGCCCTTTGGTCTCACCACAGCCCCCAGGGTGTTCACCAAGTGTATGGCAGTGGTGACAGCTCACTTGAGACGTCAAGGATTCCAAGTGTTTCTGTATCTGGACAACTGGCTCCTCAGCGCCCCCACCAGGCATCTACTAATCCAAACCAGGGATGCTACCATCACTCTCTGTCAACAGTTGGGCATAACACTGAACTGGGAAAAATCTGCCTTGTTGCCCTCACAGCATGTCATTTTTATAGGTGCAGAGCTAGACACTGTTCAAATGTGAGCCTTTCTACTGCAGGAAAGAATCAGAGTCTTACAGCAACAGGTGCATGCCCTGCTACCCCTGAGGAAAGCGAAGGCAAGATGGGTTCTCCAACTCCTGGAGACTATGGCAGCAACAATTATGTTTGTCCTTCTAGCGAGATTGCACATGAGGCTCCTTCAGTGGCTCCTCTTTGCTCAATGGTCTCTCCAGAGACTTCCACTTTCCCACCCTATTTGCTCATGGACAGATGCAAACAGGATCTCAGTTGGTGGCTTTGCACCAACAATCTGGACAGGGGAAACCCTATGTTCCACCACCCCCGGTTGCCACAGTGACCACGGATGCCTCCCAGATGGGGTGGGGGGGCATTATCTCAGCAGGACAGTCCAAGGCATGTGGCAAGATCACGAGATACATGTGTGTATCAACGTCCTAGAGATGAGAGTGGTGCTACTTGCATTGCAGGCACTTCAGAGCTTTCTACCTCTCGGGGCTATTTCAATACACTCGGACAATATGTCAGTGGTGTGGTATCTGAACAAGCAGGGAGGAACCAGATCATACCCCCTGTGCAGAGAGGCCATGCGAGTGTGGCAGTGGGCAGTATCTTCCCAATGGTTTCTGGTGGCAACGCACATTCTGGGGAAGTTCACCGTGATAGCAGACAGGCTAAGCAGAGCTATTCTGATGCCTTATGAGTGGTCCCTGAATTGTCTAGTTGCAGAACAAATCTTCAGCAAATGGGGTCAGCCTTGCTGCGACCTTTTTGCCAGCCCCCTCAGTGCCAAATGCAGCAGCTACTTCACACTGATCCCCCCACAGGGGGAGTCACCCAGGGACACTCTAGTCCACGATTGGCCCTCCAGTCTGCTTTATGCTTTCCCTCTGTTTTCCTTGCAATCAAAAGTGATTCAGAAAGCGCAATCCTCGGGAAGCAGAATGATTCTAATTGCTCCGCACGGGTCTCGTCAAGTCTGGTTCTCTTTTCTCCATCCCTACATTGTGAACACACCTTGGACTCCGGACCCACAACCAGACTTACTGACACACATGTTGGAAAAGTTCCACCCCTCTTTGTGGACCCTCTGGTTGACAGCCTGCCTACTCCACTTCCGTCATTAGTTAGGCTTCATCATTTTTCACCTGAGGTAGTTCATATTTTATCTTCCTCTCATAAGCCCTCTACTAGGAAGATTTATTACAGCAAATGGAAGAGGTTTTCTATTTGGGCTCATACCCAAGGAATTGACCCTTACACCGCTCCAATTGCTTCCGTCTTGGAGTTTTTGTCTATGCTTTTCCAGCAGGGCTCAGTGTCCACTACCATCAAAGTTCAATTGGCAGCAATTTCTAATTTTCATGTTGCGAATGAGCCTAATCTGATGGCTCACAGACTTTGTAAGGCTTTCCTGAAGGGCACTCTGTTACTCCGTCCTCCTGTCTCAGAACCGATCATGCCCTGGGATCTAAATTTTGTTCTGCAAGCCCTTACTTCACCACCCTTTGAGCCTGCAGCTACTTGTAACTTAAAATTCTTGACCTGGAAAACTGCCTTTTTACTAGCCATCACATCAACCAGACGCGTTTCAGAAATTCAAGCTCTTTCTATCAAACCTCCATACTTGATCTTTCATAAGGTCCGGGTTTCTCTTAGACCAAACCCTTCTTTTCTTCTTAAAGTGGCATCCATATCTAATCTTAATCAATCTATTGAGTTGCCAGTGTTTTTCCCCCCATTTTACAAACAAGGCAGAATTTAAATTTCATCAATTGGATGTACACAGACAGTTACATTTCTATCTGTACAGAACCAAAGATCTCCAAAAATCTGATCAGCTGTTTGTCTCCTTTTCAGAAAACAGAATTGGGTCCCCTGTCTCCAAGATCACCCTATCCAGATGGATATCAAATTGCATCTCTTTCACTTATTCCTCAGGGGTTAAGACCTGACATTTCCAGTCAAGGCTCACTCTACTCGGCTGTATCCACAGCTACAGCCTATAAGGCTAGATTGTCTATGGATGATATTTGTGCTGCAGCTACCTGGGCATCTCCTCACACCTTTGTTACTCATTACAAACTGGACGTGGTATCTAGGGGTAGGTCTTCCTTTAGTTCCACAGTACTCAGGAGTATCTTCTTCTGAGCCTCCCAGGATGTAGGTGCTCGGGACGCTGTCCCATGGGTAAGAATGTAGGCGAGATTTGACTACATAATATCAAGAAGTTATGTACTCACCATAACATTCAATGTATGCAGTCCATCTCGCCTCACATTCTTACTTACCCTCCCACCTTTCCCCCTTCCTGGAGGATCTGGAGGTTGGGTCTGGTTTTTTGAGCTCCCTTCACCTTTAGTTTATTCCTCTTTACTTGGATGTTGTTATGCATGGGGTATGAGTGTGGTGTTCACAGCAAACTAGATCTGAGGATATGGGTAAGAATGTGAGGAGAGATGGACTACATACATTGAACGTTATGGTGAGTACATAACTTCTTGTTCAACACCTGTCCTACACAGACAGACTCAAAAGACACCAGCAATTCTCTGTCTCCTGTAACCTACTTAGAGGCGATCTCTACTTGACTTGAAAAGCCATGTCTGACCCAGCTCTTTTACAACTGCTACATCTAAACACTTCCCAATCTCTCTGCACCACACACTGCAGGGACATTGGCCTCATTACCACAATCAACACAACATGCTGGGGGGACAGGTTCATCTCCCTGAGACTGAAAGTGCCCTGGAATAGACTTCCCATACATGTCAAGCAAAGCACCTAGATGACCCTATTGCAGAGAGATCTTGATGAGTTGATGGGTAATAGATAGTTTACCCCAGGGATCATTACAGGGTCTCTACTTGCTGGAGGCATTAGTAACTAACATCAGGTGGCACAATGGCAGGGCACATCTATGACCTAGGCTTGTAATGGCTCCAGGGCCATCAGCACAGCACACATCTATGTACATACCTCTCAATCTCTTAGAGCAAGACATCTGGACAAAGCCATAAATAAAAGTGGGAAAAGGCCCAGAAATAGGGACAATTTCTAAATATTGCTCCTACAAACTTAGGAGGTGTATAGAATAACAGGATTTTCATCAGCAAGACTTGTCTGCAGGTTATTATGTCTGACACTCAAATGTCTGTCATTATTTCCTAACTTCAATCTTTACTGATTTGCCACTAATTTGCCAGAAAAACATACTTTTGTCAAAAATAGTCCAAAAATATGAGGCAAACTTCTGGACATTCTGCAAAAATCTGTACAGGAGGTATGCCTCTGTACCTATAAGGGGGGTGACATCAGCATGACTGATAAAGTAGGCCAATGGGTGGGTAACTTATCAAAATACTTCTTTATACAAACTTACACACACACTTACACCCCACACATACATTTGTCAGATCTGAGAATAGAACCCCTGCCTATGTAGTTCTTTGTACTATAGTGTTACACAGTTATCACAAATGCTACAGAGCTTGCCAGCCTGACAACTGGCCAAAGGTGCTGATAAGGGGAATTACATCAGAAGGCTTGAAATGTAGGCCAGTGGGTGTGAGACATGTCAAAATAGTACATCTTACAAACATACACAATTACACGTATACACTACATGCATATTTGCCACATCTGAGAATAGAACCTCTGCCTATATATCTCATTGTCATATAGTGTTATGCAGTTATCACATGTGCTACAGAGCTTGCCGGGCTGATAACTGGTCAAATGTGCTGTTAAGGGGAATGACATTAGCAGGCTTGATAAAGTAGGCTAGTGGGTGTGAGATTTATCAAAATACTTCTTCTTACAAACACACACACACACACACACACACACACACACACACACACACACACACACACACACACACACACTCATTTGCCAGATCTGGAATTAGAACCCCTGTCTACCTTAGTGAGTTATACTATAGTGATATGCACTTATCACACATGCTACAGAGCTTACTAGGCTGACAGCTGGCCAAAGGTAACAATAAGGGGAATGACATCAGCAGGACTGATAAACTAGGCCACTGGGAAGTGTTGTGGGTGGGAATAGCCTAAAACTGTTTCACCTACAACAAAACAAACACAAACACCCTCATTCTCACATACACAACTGTTTCTCCTCTCTCTCTCTCTCTCTCACAAACACACACACACACACACACACACACACACACACACACACACACACACACACACACACACACACACACACAGTTGCCAGTATTGAGATTAGAACCCCTACCTATTTAGTTATTTGTACTATAGTGTTATGCAGCTATCACACACGCTATAGAGCTTATAGGGGTGACCACTGTCCAATAGTACTTCTAAGGTGAATGACAGCAAAAGATCTTGTAAAACAGTGCAATGTGAAGTGTACTGAGTGGGAAGAGTCTCCTAATACTTGGATCTATGGGGACACCACAGGCAGATGATGTGATATTATAAATTCAACCTCAGTACTGTTACACAGTGGGGCTCAACTTTTATGCTAGCATGTATGACTGTTTACAACTAGTATGGCACTGTCCACAGCAGGACATCACTGTATGCCATTCAAAGTATCCATGTGTGTGACTCACTCTGTCTGTGTCCCCCTGTGTCTCTCTCTGTATCACTGTCTGTCTCTCAGTTTTCCACATCTATGTGTGTGTATACTTGACATATGTTATCTGTTGCCCATATATATGTGTGTGTATGTGACACAACAGATGCAGATATATTACATATGGGCCACCTACAGCTAGCTGAGGGTAATCCTGTCTGAGGTGTTTGTGTGGGGACGGTTGAAGTGTACATAGCTGTCTGTATGCATGGACAGATATACACAATACAGTCATATATTCTGATGTGGGCTCCAACATTTCCTGTGATTCCCTAAGTGTAGGAGCATGCCCAGTGTGACCTTCTATAGTTAGTATGGGATTCCATTCCAGAGATAAGTGTACTCCAGTACAGGGTTTTGTGTACTACAGCCATACCTCTCAGGCGTATGCAGGAGTTTCGTCAGGGTACTTGCTTTGTTTAGCAGATATTTTTTGACATATCCATAGTCTGAAACTGCAATGAATTGTGTCATTACCTGTTGCCAGACATCCTCAGATCATCACAGTGCTTTACCAGAGGACTACTAATTGTATGTTGCATAAACCAATATTATGAGGGCAGCTATGTAAATTCTTGCCCAGCAAGGTCATTTGTGAGGTGTGGCTACAGGCAGTGTAGTAATGGCACACAGCTATGTAAACAGTCCAGCAACCTGGTGATGTACTGGCTGGGAATCTCCTGCTTGTGTGGTATCTTTCTAACCTGTGATGCCAAATCCTTGTGTGTGCACAACTCTGAACTGTACATTTTTGGGCAGGTTGTCCAGGTGTTTGGCTAGAAGTTTCATCCTTTCTATGTAAACATGTGTTTTTATGGCAAGTTAGTTACATATGATTAAAGTGTGATTGTTACACAATAATACAGACATTTCTGTTGCAGAATACATAACCTTCAGACCATTTCCACTACTGCGAACCCCTCACCCTACCAACTTTCTCAGTATACGAGGGCAATATTTACAACACATACCTTTCATTGTGCCTTTATTCCACTTTTATTTCTGCCCTTGTACAGACATCTTGTTGTCAGAGGTTGGAAGTTATGGGTGTGGGTACAGAGTGCATTCAAGTGTGCAGCCATGTCCATTATTTGTAAAAGCAAACATAAGAAAAATGATTATTGAGAATGACCACTGGCAACAGTACCACAAAGCACTTATATTCACAAAAGGACTGGTGCCTCTGCTACACATCCTTCAAGATTTCACTCATATGTTTAGTATATTCTGCATAGCACTGTGACTTCCAGGTATGTCAGTGGCAGAGCAGTGGGTGTCACTGACATGCATAACAATTGGCACTGCAGTTATTGGCACATGGCCCTGTCAAAGGCAGCACTGTGGCAGTACAAGATGACTGCCAGGAGAATGTACTGGCCAGATCCAGACAGTATTAATCACACATACACATAGCTCATTGACCCCAGCATATTGCGGACAGGTAACATGTTTTCATGTGTACTGGTATAGCCCTGCCAATGTATGCTATGCCAGTTTTGACCTGACATTTTCTGGTGTCCCACATAGCTGTCAGTTGTGTGCTGCTATCCCAGTGGGCCACCCCATTCCCTTGCATGCATGCAGCATTACCATAGATATGCTAGCAGAACATACTATTCCATTCCTTTATTGTTAGGAAGACTCCTTGTGCTTGCAGCAGTAATGAGGACAGTGCTTGAGGGCAGCCTATGTTGGATGCACAAAGTACATTGCTTGTACATGATAGGTTACAGGTAATGTGATGTATGTATCATCCATTTTACTGTTTGTGCAGGTCAGAGAGAGGTGTTACTCCCTGGGATCCCTACAGTGTCAGTGTGTGTGCTATGCATTGCCTCTTTGCCAAGGTGTGAGCATACTGGGCATGTCTCCATCTGCCTATGGGGGGGAGGCTCAGGGGCCTCTTACTGTGAGTCCCTCTGTGCCTGCGGGGACCTTGGCAATAGTGGGGGGCTGTGTGGCCCTTTCCAGTGCTGTTCCTGCTACAGCTGTGATATTATAAATGGGATCATACTGTGTAGCATGGCACATACTATGAACATGTGTGCACATGTAGCTGGAGAGTACTACAAGGCCCCATCAGATATGTCATGGCAGAAAAACCGTGACTTGGGCATCCCAAACACAAACTCTATAATTATCCTAGTTTGTGTGTGTGCCTCATTATGGCATTCTTGTGTGGGTGTGTGTGTATTTCTGATGGATGTCATCATCCTCAGCTCCAGTGCATAGCCAGCATCACCCACCAGATGGCCATATGGGATGGCCCCACTGGCAGATGCCTGGTACAGCTGTGACGAATGCCAGATGTGGAAGTCGAGATAGCTTCCAGGGCTGCCAGCACACACATTCATGATAATGTCCTGGGCATTGCACATAACCTGCCAGTTGTTGGAAGGGAATCCCTTGCAGTTTATGTAGACCCTACCCTGTTCACCGGGTTGTGTTTTGAGGTGGATGTGCATGCAGTCTATGGCACCCAGTACCTCTGGGTATTCTGCTACATGGTGGAAAAGACACATATTTGTGGTCCTCTCCTCACAGGTGTTGGGGAAGTAAATGCACTCACCGGCATGTGGTAGCATGGCATCCAGGAACTGGTGGAGTACCTTGGATGTAGATGCCTGTGAGACCTCCATGTCCCCAGTAGCTGTTTGGAAAGTACCTGTACATAGAATTGTTAAGGCTACACATACCTTGGTATCCACTGGGATGGGTTCTCCTCTGTTGGTTCTAGCTCTGAGCTGCAGCCAGCAGAGCTCAGTGATTTGCTGACGTATGTCTCTGTCCATCTTGTAGCACTCTACTATCTCCAGATAATGTAGCCCCTGGTACATTACCCTGCGTCTGAACATGCTTCTCCTCCTTGGTCTATGGCAGTTGTCAGCATTATCCTCCTCTCTGCCATCAGCCTGTAGCACATACTGATGGATCACAGCAATGGCAGCCGCTAACATTTTTCAAGTTAAAATTCCCCTGCATGTATACACCAATGGTGTAAAGTTTGTGGGAAAAAACAGGCTGTGAGGGGTTTCCATACTTTATACTGCTCTGCTGCTGATGCTGCCTGTATTATTGGCTGACTGTGATACTTTTCAGCTTCCAGCTATATTACTCATGCCTTTGGTATGGCCACTGTGAGTGTTACAGGCATTAGTGGCAATTTGTGCATGATTGCCCTTCTTGTAATTGTTACTTACATCACCTCCCATTTTCAGCTGCACAGCTACCTGCCAGCTGTATTATATCTGCATGGCTCATTCTGACTTGCAACACTCCCATAGTAGTGATTTCTAATTCACTTCTCCTTTATTTTGTGCTGTTGCCCCTTATTTTTTATTTAAATCTCCTCCCATTTTCAGCTATGCAGCCATATGTATTACTGAGTGCTTTCACTGGCTCATTGTGTGTTGCAGACTCCCATATTGCTAATTTGTAGTGCGTTTCCCTTGTTCTGCTACTTCCTTTGCCTTTTCCTTCTATCTTCCTCTTTCAGCCTGTAGGTTGTGTAATCAGCAAGAAATGTCTATCCCCTGCACGCGAACATAAGCAGCCTCAGACAAGACCCCTCGCTTAGCTGTGCTTAGCTAAGCACAAACCATCCAACAGAGCTCCAATGTGCTTACAGCAAGCATGACACACTCCCTTTTCATGTTCCTTGCTCCTCCTGCCTACATGATCGTGTTAGACCACCTACATGGTTAGGTGTAGTTTGACACTTAGAATAATTCCTTAAAAAGTTGTGATTCAGTATAAGTCCCCTCATTAACATACCCCACTGCCTTAAGCCCTAGTTACTGCAATATTCACAAGCCTTCCCCCTTAGTAACCACTGTTCCCTGCCAATGTTTACTTTCTGCATGCCATTGACTATAATGGCAAGATGCAGAAAGTTGTTCTAATGGAGTTCCCCTCCATTTCTGCATCCCCCCTCCCACTAGGGTACCATTTCCCCTGCCCTCAATAGCCGAGTTCGGCCAACAAAAATTAATCTTTATTTTTATTTATTTTGAAATGGTTTTGCATGCCAATGGCCATATATTTGGCCATTGGCATGCATAACTTGTTTAATACATGCTTTCTGGAGTGCTGACATGCCTCTGTTGTGTACTTTGCAGAAATGTATTCGGTTGGTAACCGAATACATTTCTGCAACTTACACTGTTCTGGCACGGAGACATGCCGCTTTGCTGGATCACTAATATAGCTCATTTGCATTGTTTTCACCAGCAAATGAGCTGATTAGCATCCAGCATGGCTTTCAGTGCTGGAACATTTCTGCAAAGTACACAACGGAGGCATGTCAGCACTCCAGAAAGCATGTATTAAACAGGTTATGCATGCCAATGGTCAAATATATGGCCATTGGCATGCAAAACCATTTCAAAATAAAGAAAAATAAACATTAATTTTTGTTGGCTGAACTCAGCCATTGAGGGCAGTAGAAATGGTACCCTAGTGAGAGGGGGGGGATGCAGAAATGGGGGGGGGACTCCATTAGAACAACGTTCTACATTTTGCCATTATTAGCCTTTTTGGGCTGATTTCTATCCCTTTCAACTTTCTGGCTTAAAAACATGTGTGTTTGCACATTTTTCGCACCATACAGCACTGTGAGGCTACAGTTAAACTATTCCAGGTGCCAGAAAGTCTGCTCTTCAAATTTTCCCTTAGAACTAGCTAGTTTCTCAGTAGTAGCACTAAAATCTGAACCCTGTGACTAGCACTTGCTCTAGAACCTGCTGGAAAGCACTAGGAAGCCTGAAACTGATACAAGCACTCAACTCTCCTTTTCAATAAGAAGAAATTTAATTGTAGGCACTAAACATCCTATAATTACAAAGTACCTTGCAAAGGTAAGGGAAAACAGCTCTTAAACTTTACAAAAAAGCACCTAAACAGGCATGTCCAAGGGTCAGCTTTCAGTGATTTCTCCTGTCCACCTGGTGAATCTGGGCATACTGGGGCAATGTGGCAACTTCCTCATGTACACAGACAATCATCTCCTTCTACCACCCAACACTACAACCTGCGAGAGATGCACTTACATAGCCAAAATGGAAGCAAAGCTCTCTCCAGCCAAGATTGTGCTAGACAGCCAAGATGAGAAGGTTAGCACCTGCACTACACTTTATGCAACTCATAGCCCTTCAAACCCACACCATCAACACCCACACATAGCAATACTAAACCCACATATGTGGAGGCCCTTAACATTAACCTGCCCAAGCAACAAGGACCTCCGAAGCCAAAACACAAACAAACACCAGTCACAACCAAAGTGACATATAGCTCACAACACCAGTGTGCCACCCAACAAAAGCCCCTAAGGCAAGACAATGTACCCAAAACTTTAGTCATAGGTGACTCTATAGTCAAGCACATTGATGTCCCACTCACCAGGATGAACAAAGAGAAAATTACAGTCAGCTGCCTGTCGGGTGCCAGGATCCGCCACATAATGCATGCACTCAAGTCACTCCACAACAAGTACAAATACGACTCTGTCATTGTCCATGCTGGAGTGAATGACTTGAGACATACCTTCCTAGATTACATGAAAAGAGACATGGAAGAGCTCTTGGATCATGTGGCCCAGGCAGGTATGACCCTAGCCCTGAGTAACATTCTGCCTTCACCCAGAATGATACCACAGTATAAGGACAAAATGATTGATTTCAACAATTGGCTAAGCTTCTGGTGTCATTCAAAGGGGATCCAGTATTTGTCTGCCTGGGAAGACATGATCGACAAACCATAATGCTTTGTCAGAGACGGTCTGCACCTGTCACCCCTGGGATTCAGGTTACTGGCTAAATCTCTTGCCACCCCTATAGTGCCTTTTTAGGCAAGGTTCAAAGGATAAAACCACCACCGTAACAGATACAAGCATGCAAAATCTGAAGGTAATGCTACTCAATGCTAGAAGTCTAAACCTCAAAATGCACTCTCTCGAGGCACTCCTAAAAATGGAGAACATCGATATCTGTGCAGAAACTGAGACCTGGTTCAAGGCTCCAGAGAGCACTCCTGCAATACCAGGCTACAACTCTTACTGCACTTTTCAGCCACAAAACCAAGACCGAAACACTAAAGGTGGAGGAGTGTCCATATTCACCAAGGATATTCACACCTCCAGGCTAGTTGCCCAACACAATGCATCTGAAATTCTCCAGGTGCAACTAACACTAGGTAAGACTGCAATCCAAATTGTAGTTTGCTACAGATCCCCCACCATGCCCCAAGATTCTCACTACACCTTTCTAAACATACTGGAAAATATTAAGATACAACCAAATACCCTAATACTGGGTGATTTCAACTACCCTGTCATTAACTAGGAAAACTACTGGGGTACCAACTCCTTTCCCAACGGTTCTTGGAATTCATAAATTCCAATGCCCTGGATTAACTAATCCATTGTCCCACCCGGGGCTCCAATATCCTAGACCTGGTCATTACCAACATGGGAGATAGATGCTCCACACCAGTGGTCACCCCCCCCCATTGGTCAGGTCTGACCATAAGCAAATCACCCTTGACATCCACATCCCACCCCTCAGTAAGGAAACCTCCTTAAAAAACTTCTCCAAAGCCAACTTCATGCTACTAAAATCAGAAGTGACAAACTTCATGACACCCATGCAGATGGGATCTGAAAGTTCGACTGCAGAATCCTACACTAAGGCACTGTACGAGCACATCCACTCGTGCATGAATCGTGCCATCCAAAATAGAACCAAGATGCTCTTCTCCAAAAAAAGGAAGCCAATATGGTGGTCCCCTGCTATAAATAAACTATACAACAGAAGGAAGAAAGTATTGCAGAAAAGAGGAAAATCCCAGGATGCAAAAAACTCCCTTACCAGCCTCAGTAAGAAGCTGAGATCCCACATAAAATCCTCAAAAGCTAGTTACGAAAATAAAATTGCCAAATATTCCAAAGAAAACCACAAGGCATTCTATAGTTATTTCAAGAATCTAAATGGCAATGCTCAGATCTGCTCTGAGCTACAACAGAATGGCATTAAATATACTGATCCCAAGGATATTGCCACTATCCTGGCAGATCAATTTAGTGCCAACTTCACCCCCCTCTCTCACCCCCTAAAGGGCCCAACTCAATACCAAAAGATTGCCAAATTCTGGTAATCACGGCCACACAGGTAGAAACCGCACTCTCCCAAGCTAAGAATACAGCATCCATGGGACCAGATGACATCCTAGGCTGTGTACTACATGAACAACAAAATGAATTGGCACCTCACCTAAGTGTCATGTTTAATCAAAGCCTCACCTCAGGCTTTGTGCCCACTGAGTGGTGCACAGCTGCAGTTATCCCACTCCACAAGGGGTGATCCACTTTGGATCCTGGGAACTACCGTCCCATCCATCTGACAAGCCTGATCTGCAAGGGCATGGAATGCATTATCATGGAACTTGTAAACAAAAACATTGGCAACCTTCAAACACTGGACCCCACCCAGTTTGGGTTGGGAAGGGCCGATCTTGTCTCCTGAATCTGATTGACTTCTTCAAATCAGTCACCAGAGCTGTGGACGAGGGTAAGGCAGTCCAGACAGCCTATCTGGACCTCGCCAAGGCCTTCGACATCATCCCCCACTCTGGAATCATAGATAAACTTACTAAGCTGGGCATAAATCCCTACGTCACTCAATGGGTTGCCAACTGGCTTACTGACAGAACCCAGACTGTAAAAGTAGCGGACTCCAAATCCAGCTCCAGAAAAGTGACAAGTGGAGTACCTCAGGGTTCAGTCCTGGGACCACTCTTGTTTGGCATCTACTTCTCTGAAGTACAGGCCAACACTAAGGGACTCTGGCTAACAACATTCGCAGATGACTGCAAACTGGGAGCCATTATTGAATCCCCAAATGATGTAGATATTCTACAAAAGGGCTTTACAGAAACAGATGCCTGGTGCTAGGGCCATGGGCTCAAGCTTAATGCCAGGAAATGTATAGTTATCCCCTTTGGAATAAAACATGCACCCATGAATTACCACATAGGTGGCAGGACACTAAACATTGAAAGTGTGATGAGAGACTTAGGGACACAGGTGGACAGTGGTCTCACTTTCGATAACCACACCTCATCACTAAGGGCTTTTCATCCAGAAAAAAGGAGGTCATTGTCCCACTGTACTCATCCCTCATTAGACCCATTATAGAGTATAATACCCCGTTTGGTATGTACCTCACAAGACATCTGCAACAGCTGGAAAGGCCACAGAAATACCTCACTAAAAGAATCACAGGCCTAAAGCAGATGCCATATGCTGACCATCTAAAAAAATCCAGCTATACTCTGTGGCATATCGTCTATTCAGAGGCAATCTCTGCTTAACATACAAGGCCATGTCAAACCCTGAGCTGTTGGACATGCTCCACTTAAAGAAATCCCAATCCCTCAGAACCACACGCTCCAGGGATCTAAACCTTGTCATCACAATGAACAAAACATGCTGGAGGGATAGGTTCCTGACCCAGAGACTCCCCATACTCTGGAATAGGCTGCCCATACATGTCAAGCAGAGTGCCTCATTGGCCCTCTTCAAAAGGAACCTTGATGATTGGATGGGAGATAGGAAATTCACCCTGGGGATCATGTCAGTCACCCTGCTAGACAGGGGTCCAGAGAAGTAAATATTGTGGGAAGAAATATCCAGGGAATTGTTATGGCTAGGCTTGCATAGGCTCTAGGACCGATTGCCTAATACCAACCTATGAACAATATAGGGCTGTTCATGCACATCAAAACAGCAAGTACCTGGATTGCGAAGCAGCCATTTTTCATGCAGGAGTGGCTACATTGTTCCTGCATGGAAATAACTGCTTTGTGAATCCCGGTACTAGTATTTTCAACCCTCCTTTAAAAAAACAACTGGAAGTGTTTTTAATGACAACTGAATTGCTATTGTTAGAAATGTTTAATAATCAACCTAGTTATAGTTATTACAATATGACTGATCAAGAAAATGTGATATTCAAAAGTTTAATAAACAATTCAGACATTTTAGTTACTAAGGCCGATAAGGGAGGGTCATTAGTTTTAATGAATAGACATGATTATGATGACAAAATGTGCAGTATGTTGTCTGATACTAAATTTTATAAAAAGGCATCATTTATGGAAATTAAGAAATCACTTTCCTTTATTGATTTTATTATTGAGGAATGGTTTTACACAAATAGAATTACTGATGATGTAAGAAAATATTTTAGAATAGATAATCCAAAGTTCAGCCGTATATTTGGCTTACCAAAAATTCATAAGGATCTGGATGATCCACCACTCAGACCAATTGTCTCTAGTGTCAAAAGCAAGACAGAGGCCTTGGCTATATATGCAGACAGACACTTGTAAAGAATGCTAGAGCTTGGTGGAACATACCTCAAAGATACATTTGATTTTAAAAATAAAATTGAACAACTGGAAGTTTTTACAAGATGATTTGATGGTTACTCTTGATATCCAATCTTATATACAGTGATACCTAATAAGGAATGATTGGATACGGTAAGAGTTGAATTATTTAATTCAAAGTTATTTTCAAAAAATACTGTTGAACTTATAATGGAAGTATTAGATTTAATACTGAGCTACAATTATTTTGAATTTGATAATTGTGTATACCATCAAATCAATGGTGTTGCGATGGGGGCTTCTATGGCCCCTAGCTAGGCTAACCTATTTATGCAAGGTTGGGAAAGAGTCAAAATTTTATGTAGTAAGTTTTTGGAGAACATTTTGTTTTTTAAACGGTTTATTGATGATGTCTTTTTTGCGTGGATGGGTGATGAAAAAAGTTTAAATGAATTTATTGATTACTTAAAAGGTATTAATTCTTATTTACATTTTACAGAAGATTAAAACAAGAGTAATATTAAATTTTTAGATGTAATGGTGGTTAAAGGTGAAGGAAGATTATTTACAAAAATATATAAGAAAGATATCCAGAATAATTGGTATTTACATTATAGTAGTATGCACTCTATAAAGGTTAAATAGACTATTGTCAAGGGTCAGCTGATGTGTAGTACTAGGCTTACTGAGAGGGACAATGATTTTTATGATGAAAGTGCTGCTCTTTGTGAAAAATGTGTACATAGAGGTCACCCAGAAGGGATTGTAAGAAATTATTTTTCGACTGTGAATGAAATGAGGCAGCAAAATCGAACATTAGATAATTAAGTGAAAAATAAAAAAAGATTGTAAAATTTCCATGCAGATTAGAAATTGTGTAGATACCAATGCCATTAAAAACATTATTAGAAATAACTGGAAAATTATAGAAAGTTGTGCTAAACTTAAGGACAAAGTGGGTGACCAACCTCTAATTCACAATAGAGGCAGAAGTTTTAAAAATTATTTTCAAGTGAATCTTAAGCCAATTAAAGTTAAGAATACTAACAAAATATGAATGTTAAAGTGTCCTAATTGTAAGCTATGTAATTATTTGTTGACTGGGGTGGATGAGGTAAATATTAATGGTTTTAAAATTAAACTAAAAGGTTATTTTACATGTAAAAATAGATTTGTAGTGTATTTAGTCAGGTGTCAATATTGTCCCTTGTTTTATGTTGAACGAACTAGTAGGGAACTTTATAAACACATCTATGAACACAAGCATGCTGTGGAAATGGGTGATGTAAAAATGCTTTGGCTGAACATTATAAATCCAGTGAATGTTTGCTATGTTTCAAATTGTTAGTATTAGAGGGAATTGTTAATTATGAAAAGAATTTAGATGCCGAAGAAGAGTTGGGCTGGCGTGAGTACTTTTGGCAGATGAAGCTGAATGCCCGTTTTCCACCCGGCCTGAATAATAGGGATGATTTTGTAGCTTATTTAAAAAGAAAGGGAATGAAACATTAATTTGAACTGTTTCTTGTAACATGATGAATTTTCAGGATGTGATTTGTGCCTGCATAGTTTAAATATAATGAATGTCATACACATTACTCAGTCTGAAGAAGTCATTAATATTGACAAAAGTGCTTACTATTTAATGTTGTGCCATTTTTTCCTTTATTAAATGTCATTTGGGTTATTTTTGCCATCTTTATTTTTCTTGGTATTTGTTCACTTTAAGTACGGTTACTGTATGGTTTAATTTTCATTTTATCCTTGACATATGAGTTTGGTTCCGAGCCTTGGAATTGACTCAGCCATTACTACAGTTCGCGACAGCCAAAAACTCTCAAGCTTAACCCTTACCCACAGTGCTCATCTCCTATTTATCTCAGATCTCATTTGCCACTCTTCATGACAGACATGTTTGCTATTGCTCTCAAGCTAAGTCTTACTTTATTGATGTATATTTAAGAATTTTGAAAGTTCTCTACTTCTTTACTTCTTTATCTCTTCATTAATCGTTAACCCACGTACTACTTACTAACCCTTTTAAAATTGTCCTCTCCTTCTCTTTCCGCACACCTCGGTGTATTCTGAATTATCATTGTTGATAGTCTTTCTTCCTGTTGCTTTC
This sequence comes from Protopterus annectens, assembly GCF_019279795.1. Taxonomy (NCBI): domain Eukaryota; kingdom Metazoa; phylum Chordata; order Ceratodontiformes; family Protopteridae; genus Protopterus; species Protopterus annectens. Next base: position 1,617,164,014 of record NC_056744.1, on the reverse strand, counting down.
TCCTCCTGTTTGAAAAAAAAAAAAATATATATATATATATATATATATATATATATATATATATATATATATATATATCAATTTCTATAGTGAGTGTTACTGTTTGCGAGGCCATTCTTCCTGTGCATATGCATGTGTGCATGTGTGCATATGTGTGTGTGTGTGTGTGTGTGTGTGTGTGTGTGTGTGTGTGTGTGTGTGTGTGTGTGTGTGTGTGTGTGTGTGTGTGTGTGTGAGTGTGTCTGTATGTAGTTTGTATAGTTGGCCTGTTGATGTCCTTTGTTAACTAACTTTATCAATAAGCTACATAGCTACATTATGGCTGAGCCAGAAATACAGGCACAAAATTCCCATGTCAGAGTCTCATTTGCTGTGTGTATATTGCTTGGGCCCTGTTCACCTTCAGGAAGACTGCTCTATATGTTACAGTTTCAGTCACAGAGAGCTAGTGGAAAGATGTAACAAACTTATTTTGAAGGGTATGCTTCCTTCAGCTTTCAGTGAGGCCTTCACTGGTGCTTAGAAAGCCAAGAGTAAGACCAATGTGTCTTCCCCTTCTTCCTCATCATCTTCTTCCAAAGCTTTGGAGAAACCAAAAAAGAGAATCCTGTCGGTGCCATCCACTCCGTCAGCACCATCCTCAAAAAGGGCTAAGTCTTCAGTTCCTTTTGAACCCTTGGAACTGACTGACTCTTCTACTAAATCTTCTGTTTTGAAGTGACCTATAGAATCGAATTTATCGGAGTAGACAATCTTCGGCTTCTAGCATTTCAATGGAGGAGCATTTGGACTATACAACACCATTTTCCAGTAATATGTGTGTTTTTGTTGGTAATTAACTGAAGTAGAATGATGGGGGGATAAAATGTTACTATCTGATAGTATTCTGGAAAAAAAAATAATTTAGTGGTTTCAAGTTGTTATGCACATGGGCATTTCAAGTTTTATTGGTCAAAGATCAGACCTGTGACTGCAGTTTTGCTCCTTGTCTTGGTTCTTTTATAGGAAGTGTTGGGAAAATGTGCAAATTTAGTCTAAAGTCTATTTATTCTTCGCCTACATTTATTTATTTATTTATTTATTTGGGGGGGTAGGAATTAGTTGACTCTTCATTCATACTCTTTTCTGTCATTGGCATTATGTTTCTTCACTGTGAGATAAAACAAAAGATGTGAATTCGTAAAGGCACAATATGTTTATGGCACTAGAGAGAGAGAGGGAGAAAAGCTAGCTGTGAATTTTCATGGACTCATGGTGTTTATAATCCTCCCTGGTAGGAAATGAATGAAGGTCTACAAACACCTTGCTATGTGGGGTTCCCAAGATGAAAAACTTAAAATATTATAGGGTAAGCTGGAGAGACAGATTCCTAAACAAATATTTTCATATTTTAGTCAAATCTAACATGATTTGCACTGAGACAGCTGAATAGCACAAAAATGCCACAGAAAGGAAAAAGGCATTTTTAAATATGAGAGCATAGGGTCATGTTTTAGGGACAGAAATGTATTCTGCGAAAAGCAAATGTGCTTAAGGTGCATTCCAGCTCCACACTATCTGTCTTGCCATGTCAACCTTCTCCATCTGTCTCAAGCTCATCTGAAAATATTTGTGGATTTATAATATGTTCTGAGTACACAACTCACTTTGTGAAGAAATAATTTCACATATCCAGAGAGAAGTTGGTCTGCTACATTTATGCCCTTCCTACTCCTCCCCTGCACTGCCATTTTTTTCTGGTTGATCCTATCATATCGCTCATACTTTTTATTGTACATCCCTATCTTATTGTCCTGTCCATTTTTGTTTCTGTGGGAAAGCACCTAGAATCTTCTCACTTCTGCTCATAGCCTTTTCCCTCCAACCTGTTAACATTTCTAGTGGCCTTCTGTGGACACTGTAGCAGCTTGAACCCACACACACTGAACAACCTCCAGTGTTTTATACAATATTCAAGGTGTGGCTTAACCATTGCACAATACAGGCTAGGATTTGTATTGCCACAGCTATTGTTTATGTACTTCTGGTGGTCCAGTATAGGTGTTATAACAACCACCAAATCCTTTTTGTGCTTTGTTGCTGTCAATGCTGCAGGCTCACAGTCACTTGCTAATATCACATTTGTTTGTTAGTTGTTCAAGAAAGGCAGTTTGGATTAATTGTTGCCTATGTGCTGTAGTTTACTTCAGAAAGTAGAGGTATGTCATTGCTCAAACTGAGTGTATTAGTGGTAGTCTAGTTTCCTACACAAAAGCCCCAAATGTTTTTTTTCATTGCCTGTCAGTAATCACTTTTTTCCCTAACATGTAGCAACCTAGGACTGAGAATATAAGGTATGGGTGGAATGTGACAGGTTCTCTGTGTGACACCATTGCACTGTTCCAGTAATCAAGGAGCCTGAATCCTCACCACTAGCACCAGTGGAGGGCATCCACATTGGGAGGATAACAAGTACACACACACAATAAAGTACAATTCCCCTTAAGAGCACGCAGAGATCACAGTCAGCCTGGGGCTGGTTTCTCCCTTTCTCTTCAGATCCCCAATAAGACCCCCCACTAGCACAGCTATAGAGTGGAGTCCTTAGCCAGGGTTCCAAGCCAAGTCCTCCCAGCACTCTCTCTGTCCAACCAGTGCTTCGTGTCCCTGTCCAAGTAGCTGACACACACACACACACACACACACACACACACACACACACACACACACACACACACACTTTGAGATTTGATTTATATACAAACATACAGACACTCCTGGGGAAGGCTGGCACAGGTTTACTAGCTATACCCCCTTCTCTCCAGGCTATAAGGTAGTAATCCACTGCCTCCAGAACCCCTACTTATCAGCTACTTTAAGGCCCTTCCCAAAGGGTGACCAATTCCACTGTGTACTATTACTGTTATCCAAATAGTAAGTGTGAGCCAGGGATAAGGCTATTATAGAGTGGCTTAGTACAGTATCACCATCTACACAAAACAGCCACAGTTGAAAGGTTTAAAATATTTAATAATAAATAATAAAAACACAAGACAATACCATAAATTCAACACAATGACAATAAAGAGTTCAGAAATCTCAGGAAAATGCTTTAAAACAATATTGTAGGATAGTGTGACATAAATATAGAAACCAGCTAGACTAATTTGGCTATATTCTATCTATCTCTAAGAGAAATATTAAGTTCTAAATAACTTTACTTACAGAGCAAAGCAAGTGCCTGGTGAGTTGTTGTTAGATCTGAAGACAAATACAGAATGCTCAGTCTTTCTCTCTGAGAAAGTCTTAAATCGATAATGCACAGTACTGCTGACTGATCTCAGATTACATCATTTTTATCACTTCTCATTTAGTTCTCAGGCTAACAGAAACTCAACATTTACATTTCTTTGTAAGCTGCACCTGCCAGGAAACCACAGCAACAAAAGACACCTTACATGTGAAACCTAATAATTTTCTTTGTCTTAAAACAATAGAAAGAAACTCGTAGCCCAGACATCTTGTCTCCGAGCTTGAGATCAGACACAGTTACAAAATTCTTTGCTCATCAGCTTTCTTTCAGCAGGGTGCACTGTGGTTACATTTTTGAAGTTCAGCATATAACACAGTTTTCTTACATTTAGTTTCCTTACATTTGTAAAAACAAGCCTGTGGATCATATTCATATTTACAATGACATAGAATTATTTACAAAATTCTATCTAGCTAGGCTGGCAGCCTTCACACCGTGCGTGAAAAAAATGAAAATAATAATAATAATAATAATAATTGCTATTTTATATTATTTGCTCATAAACTGACATACTCAGGATCGCATTATGAGCATTTCTATACCAGAACAGTCAGTTGTTATGAATTATAATAGGGGAATTGTAATGCACGTTGATTTGATTTAAAGACTTGGAATGGATCCAGTTCTATATTCTTTATCTATTCCCAGGGCAGGTGCAGGACCTTGAGTTTATTTTCAGTAAATCCAAGCTGATATATTTCTCAGAAATGTCTAAAAATCACATTAAACATCACTGATCATGATGACTATTCGTGCAGCAATCTGCTAACTCCTCTTATTCATTACAGCACAACCTCTTCATATCCTGCAATGTCCATCCTTTAATCTGGGCCTCAGTCCAGTACCTTAGTCATGATGCAGTGCCTAATGTTACACACCAATTACTTTTACATTGCATTCATTTTGTACCTGACACTAAAGCTATTTCTGTGACAATCTTAAGTTGGAATCTCTGTGGAGTGCAGCTTTAACCTGCTTGGTTATTGCTCTTAGTATTTTTTTTTTTTGGGGGGGTGCTCCTCCATCTTCTATTAAGATGTAGCCTACAGATATGATATAGTTAGGTATTCAAAGCTTACAGTTGTGTAGGTAGGAGCAACACTTTACTGTTTAAAAATGAGAGCATTTATGAGTTTACTTATACAAATGTGTTTCAATATAACTGATTCATGTTTTTCATAAAACATTTTCTTCAGTATCTACCTTTTTGGAGAAGAGTGCCATTTTAGTTATATATTTGCTTTTCAGAATTTTACCAATCTCAGTATATAAATCTGAGAGTGGTGACTAACAGTGAAAGATTCAGAGAGTGGGTCATGAGGCAGAGATAAATCCATTGCTGAATCAATGTGGGATTCAAACAGAACAATTATTGTGGGATCTTCATGATATATGACAGAAAAAAAATACAAATAAGGAACTTAAAAGATACTGAACAGTTTCTGTACATTGCATTGTACCAAGGTGCTATTCTAGAGAGAAAAAATAAGGACAAACCCTTCAATCTGACATCATACACAGCAGCAATAACTTAACTACTGTGACTGATTACTTTGTTCTTAATTCCTTTAACAAGTAACATATGTCTGCTCCAGTGTTCTCTTTGGTAGTTTGGTTTGTACATTTATACAGATTTATCTGTCATATTTAATTACTTAGTTGTATATTCATGCTGTAGCTCCTATGATTGTATCTAGTTCTGTGATGCATCTATGTTCACATGAATTGTATCTAAAAATTGCTAACTGATTGGCCAATGTATTTGCAAATAACTATATTTGCTTGCAGCTAGTAGTATTTTAATAATTTTATGTTACAGTGTACATTATATATGTGTTTGAACAGTATTTATTTTTAATTTAGCTCAGTATATTTTTTATTGTTTTCTATTTTCAGTCTTTTTATGTAATCTGAAGTATTTTAATCATAGCCTTCACTATCAAATCACATAGAAATAAAACTGCTACTGAAAGGAAAGTATATGGATGTATATCATTAATATAGGTTCAGTAAAAAGCAGAGATAAAATTTAAAAAAATAATTAAACAAATACACTAAAACCATTGTAATACTACTGTAGAGAAACATCAAAGATCAATTACTTTGAAATGTGTTCCATTTCTTTCCACAAAATTGCAGTCCCTAAAGGCAAGAACAATAGAGCAGCTGCAGATCGTGTTAAGCTCAAAACATGCAAAAATCTAGCTGGGTGTACTGTCATACAAGGGTGTAGCCAGATAATTTAATTTTGTACTCATGTACTTCAGTTGCTGCCCCCAACACACATGATAGTTACAAAATTGACTAGTTACCTCCAACACTTAAATGTTTGCATCACTTTCCCTCTAAACCATTAAATGTATTTTTTCAATCTCTGTAAGTTTTATAGGATGCATTAGTCAGTTCTGGACAAACTATGGCCTAAAAAAGCCAAGGTTTCTGTACGTAATGTTTAGAAAATTGTACTCAGTAGAGTACAAACAGCTATATCTAGCACACCTTTGCTATCATACAAACAAAAAAATTAAACTATCAGTTTGTAACACAAGTATTGAAAAGATAATTAATTAAATTTGCCTTTAGATTTGCCACTGCAAAATTTCTGCAATAAAATATTATCAGTAAAAGAATATATTCTTTAATAGGATCAACTGCTTATGATGTTAGCATAACGGTTATGGTGTTTCTTACAAATACAAGATGTAGGGTTTGATTCTCACATGCCCTAATTGGCTAGACTTAAAATTGTTGAGAAGGCCAGTTAGCCTAGTACTGAACTCTGCACCTATTTGAATTACTCCATGTCCTCAGTGTTCTGAACTTTGAAAAAGCTGAAAACAAAAAACAGAGATCATAAAATATAAATACCTAAAAACCCTTCCTTTCTTTGATAAAAAATGCAACACTGTGGTCTGCCATATGAGTAAGGAAAATAATGCATGTATTGCAGCATTTGCACTGGTTCTTCATATGCATGTGATGGGCTATGAGAGATGCTAAAATAAATACTGGCATTGTGGATAAGAATTTTGGTTACATGATCTCTACTGTTTTACTTAGTGTGCATAAATTGGGGGAGGGAGCAGTGTACCATGAGATGTGTCATGCTTAGGAGTATGTGTTAGATTAAAAATATCTCTCAGCTATAGCCTGGACATCTGAAAACAGAGGGTCAGAGTGTATCAGTGGTCTCTGTCTGTCAAATGATGTCAGCTGGAAGCCTGCATGTACAGTAGTAGCTAAGGGAGAGGGAAGGGATGCTGACTAGAGCAGTGAGATTGAGACTTGTCTGTTTGTTGTTTGACAAGCATTAACTTGTGCACTGTTTTGAATGATATATCACATTTTTTGCATGATTTGTATGATTATGTTAATACTGCTGGTGATTTGGAAGGTTTGTTGTTGTAACAATGGATGCGCAAAATTTATTTACAGCAATTCCTAATGAATATGGAATAGAAATGGTGAGACATACCAACTAGTCAATTAGTCTCTCCACGAAATACGGTTTTGGTGATTTGCACTTTACTGGACTTGGTTCTTGAAAATAATTTATTTATGAAGATGCTGTCTATTTAGCCATTTCCTGTGCTAACCTTGTGATGAGTGGTTGGGTGGAGAAGTTTGTTCTAAGATCTGAATTATATTATGACAATATTAAGTTTTATCATTGTACTTCCGCGGTGGTGCAGCGGTAGCATTGTTGCCTCACAGCAAAAGGTTCTCCTCTTCGATTCTCGGCTTGGGTTGGGAGTGCCTTCTGTGTGGAGTCTGCATGTCTTCCCCGTGGTCAAGTGGGTGTTCGAAAAACATGCGTTGAATGAACTAACTGCCAATCCTTAGCAGACCAGAGTTCCGCTGTGGCGACCCCTAACCAGGAAAAGACAAACAACTTGACATGTAGCCCATATTATATATAGTTTCATAACCATAAGATGTTTTTTATTACATTTCCCCCTTAATAGCTCTTGTAAACTACTTATGATATACTGAGTTGAAGTTACTTTGGTTTTAGTACAGTTTCTTCATTCTTCCTTCAGTGGTGGCTAAACAATCACCCATACTTATCCTGTGCCAAGGATTCATTGTGATTCAGTATGTAAATCAACGGCTTTGAAACAGGAAGATATTAGTTTTGACCCTGAGCAATTATTTTAATACCTGATGATCTTGTTTTACCAGATACATTAATTCCAAGGCAAGTGCAGTATTTGTTTTGTAAGGTGATATGCATAGTTAGCCTGAAGAAAGGTATTTTCAAACTTTGTTATTAATGAATGTAATGAAAAGTTATTGTAGTGCATGGAACATGCTGATTACCCTCCAATATTTGTAAAAAGACAAATCAGTTAAGCACCAGAGTAGCGCAAGACCCAAAGTTAACAAATGTTAAGCACCCCTTGCTAAAGTTGTTAAGGTCAGGACAAGTGCTCAACAATAAAATCTGCTTGTACTGACTAGTGAAAAAAACAGTGGCAGAATAAAATACATGGTTCTGCTTGCTGTCAATGGTAACATGTCCTTACTTCCTGTAATAAGCCTAAAAATTACCAGAATGACAGGATATATGTTCACCTGCATTTTTTGATTGAGACAAACTTTGAAATCTAAATGTTTCTCATCCTTTAGTGTTTTCAGTCCTCAGTAGTTTGTAAAAAAAAATGTACTTTATGATGACCAGACCAAATACATGAGACGAAAATCTGGACATTCTGTGAAAAACTGGACAATTGAGAGGCATGGAAGGGTGAGTGTAATGGACTGCATTAAACTGTCTTTTTGACAGCAGTCACTAAGTGATTTATGGCTTTGAAAGCCAATAAAATACTTGGCAATTTTTTTCAACTTTAATTTGTAGTATATGGAGCAGGTAAAAGCTCCATGCGCTACAAAGAATTATGATTGGGTCTCCAATCCTAACTTATTATTATGTGTACCTGACATGGATGCCAAAAGTTCACCTCTTGAACTTCACTCTCAAGGTGAATTTCTTGCCATTCATGTTTCAGGAACATAATAAGTCAGTTAGGATCAGCAACTTGATCATAATCTTTGATACTGAGTAGCATTTTTTGTTTTTAATTGAGCTTTATTTTGTTATTGGCTTGCTTATTCTTTTCACCAGTAATGTGCTTTATCCTTCAATGCAGGATTTTTGTCTGTTTGCAAACTGTGTGATGCTGAGCAGGTTCCTTAACCAGATAGAGCTCCCTATCACCCCATATAGATGCACTTCTGTCTAGTTTTTTTTTATGACTAACAAATTAATACTACCGCTACTGCCAATAATAATAATAATAATGTAATGCATAGAATGCCATGATTACACTCCAAAATCACAAAGAAGATAAACCTGTAAAGTGCTTCTGAATGGCACCTGATTGTAACAGCACTTTTGAAGATGTATGGCAATTGTTACATACCCACTAAGTGCTGTTATAGTTTAGTTTCACTAACAAATGTTCCTTCACTCTGAATTGTCAATGAATATCTTGACTCATATTCTGTCCGTAGAGCTTTACAGACACTAGTCTGTAAGTAACTTAATTACAACATTCTTTAAATACTGTCCCTCAGTTTTTTCTCCGGTTATATTTACATGCCAGTAAAATACTTTGTATTTTTTTTGTGTAACTGGTAGTAAATGGAGTAGATAAAACTGTATGCACTACAAAGAGTTATGATTAGGTCTCAATGATCCTCACCAATTATTATGTGTTTTTGATACTGATGCCAAGATTCACCTCTTGAGCTTCATTATTAAAGTGAATTTCTTGGCATCCATGTCTCACACACACAGTAATATAGTTGCAATTGGAGACATAATCATAACTAATCATAATAATAATAATAATAATAATAATAATGAACAGCGTGCAACTGATAACCACCATGGTGTATTGGCTAGTGTAAGAATGAGACAAGTGAAAGTACAGTTGTGTAAAGTCTTACCTTCACTGCTGCAGTATTCATTACGTATGGGATTCCCTGCCATGGAAGCCCGATGTCCACCGGGTCTACCAAAGCCTACTGTTGCTTTAAGGTACTCTGAGCATCACCCATACACTGCTTGTGTTGCGTGGAACATAAAGGTTATGTTCAGGTGCACCATCCCCAGAACTTATTGCCCGAGTAGGAACACTAGTCCAAAGAAAACAAAGAGAACCTGCACATCCAGGAAGGAAAAAGACTAGGGGAAGGAGGGAAGGAGTGAATACTGCAGCGGTGAAGGCAAGGACATCTACTGTTATGGTAAGATTTTACACACCCGTACTATAACCTTACATTCACTGCTGCTGTATTCATTACTATATGGAAGAGTGCCAAATCTCAAGAAGAAACTTGGGAGGAGGAAGCAGCAGTAGATCCCTCTAAGAAGCCATGAAGAATGGCCTTAGCAAAATTAGCTCTAGCTCTGGAGACACCATCCAGCTTGTAGTGTTTGGTAAAAGTAGCTGCTTCAAGAATGTAATTAGTATCTGAGCCCTTGAAAAAAGCACCAGAAGAAGCCACAGCTCTAGTAGAATGAACCTTTACAGAAGAAGGAAGGCTGTCTCCATGAACAGTGCAACTAAAGGAAATACCCTTTGAAATCCAAGTAGAAATACTTTGCTTGGAAACAGCCAGTCCTAAAGACCTAGCATGAAAGGAAACAAACAACTGATCAAATTTACTGATAGCTTTAGTCTTATCCAAATAAAATCTGAGCTGTTTATGTACTTCCAAAGTATGCAGTGCCCTCTCACTGTCAGATTGCAGAGAAGGGAAAAAGTAAGCAAATTAAGAGACTGATTAAGTGACAACTCATTAACCACCTTGGGCATAAAAGAAGGATTAGGACACATGGGCACCCTGTCATCATGGAATATCAAAAAAGGTGGACAAGCCATAAGGGCTTGTAACCCAGACACCCATCTGGCAGAAATAATACCTAACAAAAGAACTGTCTTCCAAGAACAATGGTGCAAGGAAGCTGAAACAGCAGGGTCAAAAGGAGCCTGAGTCAGTTTCGCCAGAAAAAAATAAGATCCCAGGAAGGAGGAAGAGGCTTTCTGAGAGGTGTGTTATTAAGGACGCCTTTAAGAAATTGCTTAGCCTCAAATCTAAAAGCTAAAGGAAGAGTTAAAGGCAGGCAATCAGGAAAAGATGATAAGTGGGCCTTAACAGAAGAAAAGGCCAAACCAGCATTGGGCAACTCATAAAAATAAGAGAGAACCAAAGGAACATCCACAGTAAGTGGGTCCAGGTTATCAGACAGATACCAAATAGAAAACCTCTTCCATTTAGATAAGTAGGATTTCCTAGTAGTAGATTTCCTGGCCTCCTGCAGGACCTACAGCACGTCCTCAGAAAAAAAGGTGTCTATGAAGGCTCAAAACTCTATCATCCACAGTGTCAATTGAAGCATGGACAGGTGGGGATTGATGAGAAATCCGTGTCTTGTGTGAGTAAATCTCCCTGTGAGGTAACTTGTGATGATTGTCCTTGGCTAGATGCAGATGTAGAGGGAACCAGTGCTGTCATGACCAAAAGTGAGCCACCAACAAGATTTTGGGAGTATCCTGCTGAATCTTGAACAGGACTCTTCTGAATGAGAGGAAGGGGAGGGAATGTTTAAAGAAACATCCTCTTCCAAGAAAATGAGAGAGTGTCCACCTTCCACACCGGAGGACCTGGGACCCTGGCAAAAAACAGAGGAAGTTGATTGTTCAGAGGGGAGGCAAATAGATCTACTTGAGGTGTACCTCACTGGTGAACAATTTATTATTTATTTATTTCACATTTGTTAGCCAGGATAGTCTGTCTGGACAGCAGGTGTCCGTGTTCAGCGGAGTCCTTGGGAGAAAAGCTCCAGCACAATTAAAAAGAGAGAATACAATTAACAATAACATGAGAGACATTGTAGATTACTTTAAACATAGTATACAAGTTACAAAACTGCTTACAATAGGTCAGAGCATAGATATACATTTGCAGGTGGATGTTACAATATAAAGATATTTTAGTTAGTAGCAATGAGAATTCTATTGTTGGATAAAAAGGTGAAACATTTTTATACAAGATGAGCATAGCAGTTGCTGTATTACACTGATGGATGGGTAAACTGGTGACTACTTGTACAAGTATTTACAGTATTTACAGTGAGCATTAAGAGGAGTTCAGAGGAGTATAGTGCAGTCTGAACAGTGACCCTGGCAGAGGATGCATTTGAGTTGTAAAAAGGTTTCCCTGTAGTAGTAGTATGTTTTTTTATGGCGGCTTGTTACAGCTGCATAGGTGGTTGGAGTAGAGATATGATTTTAGGTGAGTCTTAAAGGAGGATATAGAATTTAGAAGTCTAAGGTCAGGAGGAAGGTTATTCCAGGTCTTAGCAATTTCATGAGCAAAAAGAGATTCCCCTGAGTTGTTTTTGCAGGAGATGGTTTCAATTAAGGCTTTGTTGCAAGAGCATAGTTGTCTATTTGGATTATGGAAGTTGAGGAAGTTGTTCAGGGCAGGTGTTTTTTCAGGGTAGTACAGTATTTGATGGGCTAAATTGAGTTGGTGATATTTTAGAAGGTTGGGGAATTCTAGCCAATGTAGGGTTTGTAGGGAAAGGCAATAGTGGGAATGGACTTGGTATTTGTGGCGAATCTGGCAATTTTATTGTAGCAGGTGGAGAGTTTGTTTAAGTCAGTTTTATTTAGGTTTGTTAGTGAGGGAGAGGCATATAACAGTGTGGACAGAAGATGAATTCTAGCTATGGCAATACGAGAGTCTGAGGTGAGGTACCTTTTACATCTATAGAGGGAGCCTAATTTTTTGTGGACCTTAGAGATGGTTACTGTTATGTGTTTGTTAAATATGAGTTGTTAGTCGATGGTAATTCCTAGGGGTTTTGCCTCAGAGACTGGGGTGATTTAGGTGTTATTGGAGAAAATGGAAAAGGGGAGATTAGAGGGTTTGGTTGGGTGGAACAGCATGAGTTAGGTTTTTTGAGGTTAAGTATAAGTTGTGAGTTATTGAGCCAGTTCTCAAGTTCAGTGAAGGTTAGTTGGGCTTTTTGCTGAAGAAGTTGGATATTGGGTGCAGAGCATATGAGGGTTGTGTCATCAGTGTATTGGACTCTATCAGCTTTTGTGGTAGCTGGGTGGAGTTGATTGGTAAAGATATTAGATAGACGTGGGCTGAGGATAGAATCTTGGGGTATGCTTAGGGTGACTGGGAGTGGGGGGTGTTTATCCATTTGACGGACTGATGACGCTTACGTAGGTAGCTTTTGAACCAAAACAGAGTGGAGGCATCAAAGTTAAGGTCAGAGAGATAAGTTAAAAGTTTTTTGTGGGATACCATGTCAAATGCCTTGGATAAATCAAGGAAGGTAGCGGAGGCAAGATTGCCTTGATTCTTATAGGAGTTTATAGTGTTGGTAAATCTGAGTAGGGTGGTGGAGGTACTGTGAGATGGGTAGTAGCTGTACTGGGTAGGAGAGAGAAGGTTATTGGAGAGGAGGTGGGAGAGGATTTGGTGATGTATGCATCTCTCTAGAATTTTTAACAGGGGTGAAAAAATTGCTATTGGGCGATAAAGAGATCGGTAGAGGGTCCTCCTTTGTGAAGAGGAATGATGAAAGAGGTTTTCCAGAAGATTGGTACTGTGTTTTTGGTAATGGATCTGTTAATTAGTAATGAGATAGGGTAGGCTATGGCTGTGGATGCGAGTTGTAGGTATTCAACGGGGATGTTTTCAGTGGCTAGGGTGGTGGGTTTGAGTCTAGTTAGTAATTTTTGTATACAGGATGTTTGTACAGGCATGAGTGAGAAGGGAATACAGTCTTGTTGGGTTGTAGGGGGTTGGGAAGTGTTGCTGGTAGTGGAGTTATTTATGATATTTAGAACAATGTCCAGAAACACATCCCTGTGAAGCATCCATTCATGGGACTGAGTGAAGGACCTGCTCAGAGTGTCTGCCACAATGTTCTGATCTGAAGGGATATAAACTGCTTGAAGAGTCACTTGATACTTGACAGGTAGATCTCTATCCTGAAGTGCCATCTAGCAAAGAAGGTAAGACCCCCCCCCAAATTTGTTGATATATCACATAACTGTAGTATTGTATGTAAATACCTTGAGAGGCCCAGGAGAAAAAAAGAGGATGAAAGGCCTGAAGAGGCAGCATAAGAGCCCACATCTCTGTGATGTTGATGTGCTCCTTCTGCTGATGAAGCGACAACACTCCATGTAACTCTAGGGAGTCAAAAGTTGCCCCTATCCCACAACTGAAGTGTCTGTGAACAGATCCTGAGAGGGAAGAGGTGGATGAAAAGGGAGCCCTGGATTCAGAGACAACTGCTGAATCCACCAGAGAAGTTCCTTCTTGAGACAAGGAAGAGGAGGAACTATAAAGTCTAGAGGGTGCGCATGCTGAAGCCACACTGACTTCAGAAACCACTGGAACTTCCTCATGTGGAGTTTGGTCATCGGAATGGTGGAAGCTATGAATCCCAGAGCTCTCAGAAACTCTCTGGCTGTAATGGAGGCCAGGGGGGAAAAAGAGTTTGAAAGTAAGAAATGAGAGTTAAGGCCTTCGTAGGAGGCAGGGATGCCAGCAGTGGCACCATCTGAATCATGTAATCCAGAAAAAAATGATCTTCAGGACTCAGAGAAGACTTTTTGAAGTTTATCATGAACTTCACCGTCTGAAGAGGCGAAATTGGAAAACGAAGATTTTGCAAAAGGACCTCCGGTGGAGACATGTGAATCAGCAGATCTTCCAAGTAAGTTAGTATGTGGATCCCTTGAAGCCTGCAAAAAGCAATCACAGGAGCAAGGTATTTAGTGAACACCTCTGGGAAAGGCCAAAGGGCAAAGCACAGAATTGAAAATGTCAGGAAGCAACAGAGAAATGCAAAAACTTCTTGAAAAGAGGATGGTCAGAATATGGAGATAAGCATCCTTGAGATCCAGGGACACCAGAAAAGCCTGAGGGAGCAAGACAGGAAACAAAGACTGAAGGGGCAATATCTGAAAGGAAGGCACCTTCATAAAAGTGTTAAGATGAGAGAGGTCTAGAATCAGTCTCCAAGCACCCTTTTTCCTGGGCACTAGAAAGATTCTTGAATAAAACTCCTTGCCCCTTTGGGACATAGGCACCTCTTGAATAGTAATAATAAAAATATAAACATAAATGACCACCGCTAAAAATAAAGTTTTAATATAGAAAACAATGAAACCTATACACAACAGGTAAGAGCTTTCGTGGATAAAATGTCCGCTTCATCACATCTAAAGCAACAAGCTAACGTCAAAATTTAAATAATCAATTAACCAGTCACATGGAGCTAAATAAAAAATGCAGAGCAAATATATATCACTGGCTACCATTCTAGTACAATGAAAATGTTCAACAAAAAATAAAGCTTAAATATCCACAAGTTTAAAAATATATAGAAAATCATAAAAATAAACTTACTCAAGGCACATAACTCCATCCCAACAACAAAACGTAAGATGCAACAGCCTACGTATCAGTGTGGGAGTGGCCGTGCCTTCAGAACAGGTTTTCAAGTAATAGTAGCATTAATACCAGGTGGTTTATCTGTATTTAGATATAAAATCCAGTGAAGCTCTCTGACTTCTGACTTCAGTCTTATTCTTAATATCATCATCACGAACATTATCAGATACTAGTTCTAATACAAAAAAGCATAAACTATGATTGGTGCCATGATCATGTACATTCTGAGCTAATGCATTACTAAGCTTCTCTCTCTTAATATTTAAATATTCTAGTACTCTGTCCTTTAAACAAGCATTAGTTTTCACAATATAGAACATGTAACAGATCTCACAGAAAGCACAATAAATAACATTTCTAGTGGAACAATCGGCATAAAAAGAAAAATCTATTCTACTGTACAAAACGCAATGCTCAAAATAACAATTAGAATATAAATGTTTACAGCTTTTACATCTCCTATGAGGAAAAGTTCCTTTACGTTCAGACAACAGAGCCTTCTTACTAAAATCACTATTCCTGTAACATAACTGCCTACACAATGATAAGTTATTACAAAAAGAAAAGCTTGGAGTATCACCAGTTTTACTTCTTAAGTCAGCATTCATACGTAAAATGCCCAATTACGTTTAATAACATCACATACTAGATTTGCATCACTCAAAAAAGTCAATAGAAACCTAATCTTTGTGTGCATAGGATCAATGTCTATAGCTCTATCATTTGAAAATTCATTGAAAAATACGGTCTAGCTATACCGGTTCTTTCTGTGCTTACAGCAGCTATATTGTCATCAACCACAGAAGCATCATAACCCCTATATACAAACTCTGACTTCAGTTCAGCAAGTGCACCTTCAAGTATAGTATCATCATTATGAAATCGCATTGTCCTCAAAGCCTGACCATGCAGCGAATTTCTATATACAAGTTGAGGATGCATACTCTTTCTGTGGAGAAGAGAATTCTTTTTACTTGACTTCTTATACAATTCAGTTTTGAAACAACCTAACATATCTTTCCATACACAAACATCCAAAAACTGTATTGATTCAAATGAACTATTAGCACTAAAACATAAAAAAGACATTGTAGAATGAATAAACTCAACACAACTAATAAATTATGTATATGAACCATCCTGTAATAAATATATGTCATCTACAAAATGTTTATGGTAGACAATATACTTCGCAAAGACATTGCCCTTCAAAACATAAATAAGTTCCTAATGAGCTAAAACAATGTTGGCATAGCTATTGGCACAGGCTGCACCCATAGCCATGCCAACCCTCTGTAAATAAAACTGATTACCAAACAAAAAAACATTAATCTCATGATCAATTCAAATAAACTACAAATCATATTAATCTTGAAACCTGAAAAAGCTTATATATCATGTAAATAGGTCCTAATACTTTCAATGCCATCAACATTAGGAATGACAATAAAGAGTGACTCAACATCCAAAGTGACAAACAAAAGGCATTTCTCTGTCAAGGACCTAGTCTTAATATAAAGTTATTTCAATAAATCTTGTGTGTCCTTTAAAACTGTCACAGTATTATTAACAATCAGACGTAATCTCTTATCTACAAATATAGACAGGGGTTCCATCACCCAACCCTTACTTGAAAGAATAGGACAACGGAAGTTCAACCAGGTTCTTGTGGACTTTAGGAAGCCTATAAAGGATTGGAATCACTGGATACTCAACACTGAAATACTTATAAAGATCTTCTGTAATCATACCTGACATCAATAAATCAAATAAAAGAACAGAAACTTTATCTATAATAGAAGTCACCTGTAACTTGGATATAGGTAGATAAGTCTCAACATTATCAAGAAGTTTATCCATACATCTGAGGCAGGAGGTCCTGTCCATAACGGCAACACCTCTTCCTTTGTCAGCTGGACATATCTCTAATAAAGATGAGTTCTTAAGGTTCTGTAAGCTGCATGCTCACCAGCCGTCAAATTATTAAATAATGTCTTATTCTTATTAATCAAAATTTCACGTATCTCATCTTCACAAACTGTAACAAATGTATCCAACACAGGATGGTTATTCAGGATGAAAGTACTATGTCTTCTAAAGGAACTGGCACATGTATTTTGTCCACTGAACATCAAAGACAGAGCTACATTCCTGGAAAACATTCTTAAGTCAAGTAGAACTTCAGCTAGACAAGATCTCCTAGCAGGAATGAAGGAGAGACCTTTACTCAGCACACTGATTTCATCACAACTAAGTGCTGCAGGTACGTTTCCTTGGTAATCTCTCTATCGACTGTTGTCTGTAACTTATCATTCCTCTCCTTGACTGACTTTGAGATCTCCCTTGTCTGAAGTTTTTTGCAATTGGAAAAGGCTCAGGGATTGAAAAAGAAGATGTGTTAATGTTAGAGTTAGTGGAAGCAGATGACACAACAATAGCAGTACTAGTTGATGGTACAGCAGATGAAGGGGTTACTTCACTGTGTCTGTTAAAGCTCACACTCACTTACTCAACTACATCTATGTCATAATCATCAGTCTTCTGCTCTCTATCTTTCATTGCTTGTATCACAGGAGGATCTGCATCTCTTACAGAATCAACAGTCACTTGAGCAGATTTAACAGCACCTGTAAATTCCTGTCTCTGTTCTTTGGGCCAAGAAAAAACAAAGCCTTTTCTAAAATCAGAAATGTCCATCTGTAATTTTCTAGATTTCACACCTCTTAAATTGTACCCTGAGACAAGAAGTCTTGAAGAACCTCTGTGAAAAAAGGAAGCTGTTCCCTAGAAGGCTGAGAAATACCAATAAAAGGAGGCTGGGATAGTCATACCATGAAGTACCCCTGACAAATGACTGACAGAAACCAAGACTCCTAGGTGATTTGAAGACAAATATGAAGAGAAAGAGAAAGTTGAAGAGAGAGAGGAATTTTGGGAAAAGGCAGATAGCAGACAGTAGCTGGTTTATTAGGCTCTTGAATCCCTGCAGTCTGAGTGGCCTTAGCAGGAGGAACCCATTTACCACCCTTTTTACCTTTAGCAGGAGGACGAGATTGCCTATGAACAAAGGCTGGCCTAGAAGGGTAGTTTCTCTGAAATTTAGGCACAGGAGAAAGAAACGCATGTTTAAGCTCCAGCAAGGCCTTCTCCTTGTCCTGAAGAGATATAAACAAACAAGTAGCCGCTTCCCCAAACAAAGGTTTATTATCCAGAGGAATATCCATCAACTTAGCCTTAATATCATCAGGTAAAGGTTGAAGCTTAACGAAGAATACCTCCTCATTACTGAACCAAAAGCAGCAGCCCTATAAGAGACAGCTGCTGCATCATAACTACATTTGATAGAAGGACAAACTGGTTGACAGGAAGTCCGTAGCAAGGAAAGAGCAGAAGATTTACTCTCACAGTCTTGAAGATCAGAAAAAAGCTGACAAACCTGAGAAAGAAGAGCCAAGGCATACCTAAATATATGGGTCTGATAATTAATAGCCCTAAAAGCTAGGATAGCTGAAGTATAAACCTTCTTATTCAACTTGTCTATGGTTCTGCTGTCCTTTTCAGAAGGCAGTAACTTGCACGAAGGAAGCAACTGAAATGGCTAATCAGAGGCTACAGACACCACAGAGGGGTCAGCAGCAGGACATTTAAACAAATACGAACAATCTTCAGGCACCCTATAAAACCTATAAGGCTTTTTGGGAGCAGGGGGCAAAGTAAAGCAGCCAAAACAGGAGGAATAGCCACAGGTTTAGGAGATTCCATCTGCAGTAACTCAACATACCTTTTATGGATATCAGAGACCTGAGCACAATCCCACTTAAAAAATTCCATCAACCTAGAGATTGTGTCCCCAAAGGAAATTTCCTCAGAAGGTGTATGTGGACTATTAGATTCTTCTTCCTCTGACCCGTAGTCTAAAGGATAAGGAATCTGAGTAGAATAAGTAAAGGATTCTTCATCAGAATCCAACTCCTTAGACAAAGAATTCAGTTCACTGGGCCTTTTAAGTGGAGAAGACGATTAAGGAGGAGCAGGAATCTAAACCCCTTGAGGAGGCGTTAATGACAATAAAGCATTAAATAACCTCCGAGTAAAGGCCTGCCACTCACTTTATGGATCCCTGGAAGCAGAAAAAACATGTTTAGTTTTCTGTTTCTTTTTTTAAGGGAACGTCCACCCAAGAAAACTGAGAAGGCTCTGACTCAGGACAGCATCTGACAACCGTAGTAGGAACTTCTTCCCTAAGAAGAATCTGCAGAACCCTTCCTGACCCCTTGGAAACAATCAACCGTGGTTTCCCCTGAATATCCAAAATGGACACCTGCAAAGTCTCATTGGATGTGCTGTCTGCCACATCCTCGGTGGCTTCCAATCTGGATGTGGCAGAGAAATCTGACAACACAGCTGGGTAAGCCTCCAGGTTTGTAACAAACTGGCAGACTGGATGGTGGAAGATTCCTGTCTTACCTTTTTCACCTTCTTCTTCCCTGATGGCTGACCCTCAGGGTGGGGAGTTCCTTCCATTGTATCTTTAGCAAGAAGATGAAGACACTGATTCTCAGGATACAATGAAAGGGAAGAAACCCTACTATGAAGGGTTTTTGGGATGAATGCCTGACAAATCGAATGAGACGTATAGTATGGTCGTGAGAAGCTCCTAGGCAAAAAAAGTCACTTATTTTGGCTATCTTTATGGGGAATCTGTCTCCCACACTGGCAGTTACCCTTCCTGGATGATATTAACCCCAAACAGCACAAAAAATCCAAGAAAAAGTACAAAACCCCAACTGGGTACTTATCTGCAACAGTGAGGACTTCAGCAAACAGGAGTAATCACTGGAATACAAAAATGCAGTTCAAATGGTAGAAAACGAATATAAGCAAATAGACCAACATTTAAAAACAGCGTTTGGACTGGTGGCAAAGAAGTTCTGAGGATGGTATGTCTGAACGTCACCTTTATTCCCTACGCTACGCGAGGAGTGTTTGGGTGGCATTCAGCATACCTTAAAGCAATGGTAGGCTTTGGTAGACTGACTGGATGTCAGGCTTCCACGGCAGAGAATCCCATAAGTAATGAATACTGCAATGGTGAATGTAAGTACATCTTACTGTAAGTTTAGTAAGAATTATTTCTGGGGTACATAATAATGGCCTATTACTTTTACCATAAAACACTGACCAGGTACACTTTGCTGTCTATTAGGAAATAAGAGGAGAGCAATGTTGTGCAGTGAGCAACTGCATGAAGAATGAATTTGGCCTACAGATTTCTGGTATTCTCAGTGCAGAAGGTTTGTTTTTGTGCAGGCTTTACAGTATAGTTTTTAAACATCTTCTGATCTATACATGGTACTGCATATGTCCACCTTAAATCACACTGTGTTACAAATATGGCTAGGTCTGTGTTCATTGTCTTTACTCTGAGCTGATGTACTTATGCAGAGACTTGCAGATTTTTTTTTTTTATTTACTGAAGCCAAAGATGCATACTAACAGGGCAGAGCCATTCTTTTTTTCTACCCCCAAAATATGCATGTTTTAGTGCCACATGTGTGTATACTCTGTGTTATACAAACATTTTTTTGCAATTGAGTTTCAGATAGGAAGGTTTGGTTCATATGTTGTAAAAAGCTTGGATACCTAATCTTTCTTTTTCTGGCTATCGTCTCATTAAAAACAATACTGTCCAGAGGTTTTCTAACAGTTTAATTCACAGAATGTGACACAACATGTTAGCAGTTGTTACTGGGAGAGAAGAGAGGTAAACAAAACATGTGGTTTTACTTTTCCAGACATCCTTTCCTCTCAGCCGCACTGAAAAGTGAGATGACAGTTTATGCCTTCAGAAGGGAAGCTGCTAAAAAATGTGGGGGTGGGGTATGCTCATGAACCTGATTGGTCAAACCACTGACAGTGTGACAGTGGGACACACTGAATGAAGAAAATTAGAAAGTTGCAGCCTGGATACAAGAACCGGAAATGTGACTGGCTAAGATCTCATTCCTTTGCAGTGAGACAGCAGAGGACACAGTACAGCTAACAAGAAGAAGGGAATTAAAAGCAGCACTATAACAATCTGTGAGATGAGAAAGTCAGTTTGTAATTGAGAAGGTTTCAGTTATTGCTGCCAGATAAGTCGGGGTTTTTTGTCTTTTCTACAAGCTCACAGTTAAATGTGATGAATGTATCTGGCATCAAAACAAGTGCATTTGAGTTACAGGTGATTGCAGAAGCAGATAATCATACATATGGTGCTTAATCGTTTATGTCACAGCTGAGAAAATCATTTTTAGCTGCAGAGCATGGGATGTAGTACAGCTGTGAAAGATACACTATGTAGTCTACGCTAAAATGCATAGTGGCCATACTTGCTTCACTATGGGGTGTTTACAGACATAAAAGGATATATTGCTGCTTCCAATGTTATGGCTTTTGAACAATAGGTTAAAGTAGCCAGAGTCTAAAAACTGGTGCATATATGCTTGGATAATTCCATGCTTGACATTAAATGTAGTTTTTTTTCTACGATTTAGAAAATATATATGAGCAATGCTTTGGTCACTAAAGTGAAGGCATTATACAGCTATGATGTTTCTAACCAGTATGACTAATGATAGTTGGCAATATCCCCTGACCCAAGGATGCATTTACTGAATTGCTTTTTCTATGCTAAAAGCTACTGTATTCCAGAGAACAACTTTAAAAGCCTGATATAGAATACAGTACTGTTTGAATGTTCCCACCTGATGTTATTGCTGTATAGTGCATTATTTATGTTTTTTTCTACTTGAAATGTAAATATGTAGGCTAATTACAGGGATCTACTTCAAAACATCTAAAACCCATAACTTCGAATTACATAACATCGAAAATGTGCATCAGAACATCGAACACTACAAATCACATAAAAATAACATCCCCTCCACATATAACAACACCAAACTACCAAACACACTTTTTACTAAATTTCTGCAGGGGGGGGGGCAAGTCCACTGCAGCCCCCCATGTGGGGGGCTCCACCTCCCACACCCCCCATAAATTAAATATATCAACTCTGAGATCACACTACAGTGGGAAAAAGTTAATTTACAAATCCCACTGTATCATGATCACCATAAAGAATGTACACATAATGTCTATATCATTTACCTGTATGACCTAAAAAACACATACAGAATGGCAAAACAAACACTATATCTTCTTCTTCTTCTTTTGGCTTTTCCCGGTTAGGGGTCGCCACACAGGATCATCTGTCCTCTCATGATTGGCAGTGGAGTTTTACAGTGTCGAGTTGCCAGTCCGGCGCCTAACCTTCCACAGAAGGCACACACATGCACACACTCACACCTAGGGCCAATTTAGAGTGTCCAATCCACCTACTGCATGTCTTTGGGATGTGAGATGAAACCAGAGCACCCAGAGGAAACCCACGCGACCACAGGGAGGACATGCAGACTCCACACAGAAGGCACCCCAGCCGAGAATCAAACCAGAGAACCTCTTGCTGTGAGGTAGCAACACTAACTGCTGCAAAACAAACACTATAGAAAGAGTATTAATTCCTACACTATATAAATAACTGTAGAAATGAAAACTACAACATCTCATAGTGATACCACAAGATTAACAGATTAAACTATAACATTTACATATGTGCTGATACACTATTACATATACATTTTAGATGTTATGAAATTCGATGTTATGAGTTTTAGATGTTCTGGTCTTGATATTATGAAATTAGATGTTATGGGTTTTAAATGTTTTGAAGGGGACCCGATTACAGGTATAATAAAATTCAGAAAATATATGTGCAGATGTTAAATTGTTGCTCATTCTGCAAGAGCTGCACAAAAAGCCGAGAGTAATCAAAGCTCTTATGTCATGTGGAGATGAAACCCTTGTCACAAAACCAAAGTGTGGCATTCTGGTTTTGCTATTATTTTAACAAAAGCCACATGAGTACAGTGGCGGATCCAGGAATTTGCAAAGGAGGGGGCGCAGTCTGGTTAGTTGACTACCGAGATGGAAGAGGGAAAATTGGATATTGGGTGTAGTGGTTGTGAAAAGATTACTTTAAGAAGCTATGACAGCATGTTAATACTTAGAAGACAGGTACAAAAGATATATTAATGTCAAAATATTTCTGTCCATGATATATGCTAAATAAAACAAGTCTTAAAATGGAGTACTTTTGTAAATTCAAGATCATAAAACCAGCCAGATGTAATGGCATACAAGGAAAAAAGCCCTGGCTACAGCCCAGGCAATTGAGTTCAGTTAGCAGCTTAGGTGCTTTTTGCAACTAATGCATGGAAGGGGTGACGATTTAGCCAGCTTACCTCTCTACAGGGTGATACATAGGCCATGGTGCACAGCCCCACATTACATTCCTTGGTGATAACTGTGGACCACATGGGAGAATTGGCTTTAAAGGGGGGCAGCCCTGAGGCATTACATCACCATTTGAAGCAAGTGACATATCCTTGGCAATGCCCATTGCAAGCCAAACAGTGATCAAGTTGCCAGGCAAGAGCTGTGGTCAGAGAATCAAAAAATAAAACCATTTGCCAGTGCATGGATGACATGCCTGCTCCTGGTCCACTCACACCTCCCCTCCAAGAAATGAATGAGCCTTAGGGCTTTCAGCAAGGGGAATGAATGCAGTGCATGGATGACATGCCTGCTTCTGGTCCACTCACACCTCACCTCCAAGGAATGAATGAGCCTTAGGGCTTTCAGCAAGGGGAAATGAATGCAGTGCATGGATGACATGCCTGCTCCTGGTCCGCTCACACCTCACCTCCAAGGAATGAATGAGCCTTAGGGCTTTCAGCAAGGGGAAATGAATGCAGTGCATGGATGACATGCCTGCTCCTGGTCCACTCACTCCTCACCTCCAAGGAATGAATGAGCCTTAGGGCTTTCAGCAAGGGGAATGAATGCAGTGCATGGATGACATGCCTGCTCCTGGTCCACTCACACCTCACCTCCAAGGAATGAATGAGCCTTAGGGCTTTCAGCAAGGGGAATGAATGCAGTGCATGGATGACATGCCTGCTTCTGGTCCACTCACACCTCACCTCCAAGGAATGAATGAGCCTTAGGGCTTTCAGCAAGGGGAAATGAATGCAGTGCATGGATGACATGCCTGCTCCTGGTCCACTCACACCTCACCTCCAAGGAATGAATGAGCCTTAGGGCTTTCAGCAAGGGGAAATGAATGCAGTGCATGGATGACATGCCTGCTCCTGGTCCACTCACACCTCACCTTCAAGGAATGAATGAGCCTTAGGGCTTTCAGCAAGGGAAATGAATGCAGTGCATGGATGACATGCCTGCTCCTGGTCCACTCACACCTCACCTCCAAGGAATGAATGAGCCTTACGGCTTTCAGCAAGGGGAAATGAATGCAGTGCATGGATGACATGCCTGCTCCTGGTCCACTCACACCTCACCTCCAAGGAATGAATGAGCCTTAGGGCTTTCAGCAAGGGGAAATGAATGCAGTGCATGGATGACATGCCTGCTCCTGGTCCGCTCACACCTCACCTCCAAGGAATGAATGAGCCTTAGGGCTTTCAGCAAGGGGAAATGAATGCAGTGCTTGGATGACATGCCTGCTCCTGGTCCACTCACACCTCACCTCCAAGGAATGAATGAGCCTTAGGGCTTTCAGCAAGGGGAATGAATGCAGTGCATGGATGACATGCCTGCTCCTGGTCCACTCACACCTCACCTCCAAGGAATGAATGAGCCTTAGGGCTTTCAGCAAGGGGAATGAATGCAGTGCATGGATGACATGCCTGCTCCTGGTCCACTCACACCTCACCTCCAAGGAATGAATGAGCCTTAGGGCTTTCAGCAAGGGGAAATTAATGCAGTGCATGGATGACATGCCTGCTCCTGGTCCACTCACACCTCACCTCCAAGGAATGAATGAGCCTTAGGGCTTTCCACAAGGGGAATGACTGCATCAGTGTGGTGGCCAGGAGAGAATCAAGATGGTGAGTAAAGCAATGAAGCTAAAGCCGAGTGAAAAACAAAAACAGATTCTGTTACTTTTCAGCTTTACTGTTCTGTTTCTGCAACTGTAAAACAGCAAAAAAATGAGGAAATCTTGAAGAAAATGTAGTGTACTGGAATTATTATTCATCATATTGCATGTACAACCTAGTGCCAAATTGTAAAAAAATTTTAAGTGCATTTCTTCTCAGAACAATATTAAGTGAGAACATGAAGGTATTTGACTGGCATATAAGTTCATTAAAACATCTCTGGTTTCCTTCTTTTGTCCTTTGCTTGCATATATAAACTATATAGCAGTTGTGAATGGTTTGTCTACAATACTTTTGCTGATGTATACAGAAGGATTGGTATCTTTAAATCAGCTTAAAGAGGTTGAGTAATAATTGCAGTTAAGTGCTCACTGTCAATAACAAGAATTGTATTCTTTTCCATGGTACCAAGAAGGCTGTACATCTAAGAGGGAGTGCAACTAGAGTATTAAATTAGAAAGCAGTGAGTGTGAGGGATAGGAGGAACATTATAACTTTAAATAAAAGAAGGCAAATGTGCTGCAAGGTGTGAGACACTGGAGCTTTCCACCAATTAATGCAGTCCTTAAGTCATCATAGCTTCATATTAGAAGAATCAATTGATGTAGAACACTGACAATTACATATTTAAATTAAAAAGAGGGAGTGTTGCACTGTGCTTATCAAAAAGAGGGAGTGTTGCACTGTGCTTATCATATTATATATCGGTAACTTGCACGATGCTTAAGTTAGAACAATTTCAAAATAAAGGTGGTAAATGAAGCATTATGGCAGTACTGGTTAATATGAAGGGAATTGACACAGCATAGTTTTAAGAGCAGAAATTAATTTGTTTTCCTCCTTTTTCTGTTTCTAGACCTCTCCAGGTTTATCCAGTTTTGTATACTTAAGTGAGTTTGCCGCCTGTCAACTTTTCTGCAACATGAGGTGCTTTAAGCTCTGTTGTAGCTCACTCAAGATTGGAATAAGACAGTGCAGACATGGTTGCATTTATTTATATAACTGGCTAAGACCCAGAAGGGGCAAATTGTTCTTACATAAGAAAACACAGGGACATTATTGTGATTAAGTAACTTGGTTTACATTTGGGTTATCAAACTCAGGCCTTTAACGCATTATTTATCAGCAGAAAGTTACTTTAACCATAAAGCCATAATTATTCATAACACATCCTGCAACCTGACATCTTGAAGAGACACTGTAGTGGAATAGTGAAACACTGCAAGTTCATATTAAGTTAAGCAAAACTGTGCTGTTTTATTTTATATTTGTTCAAATATTATGAGTGGACTGGACCCAAGGTCATTTTTCATGATTGGTTATAATGCAAAATAAGCTAATACACAGTGCTGCCAGTAGCAGACAAGTAGAAGTATAACTAGTAAATAAGTATATAACATTCGTTGCAGGCTTGTAAATGTAAACCAGTCCCAATGGTGTAATATAAGTAAAGGCAGAGTCAGCAACATCTGATATCAATAGCAATCTTATTCTAAGTGAGCAGTAAGAACAGCTGCACTTCAGCTCATTAAAACAGAATCTGCCAAGGTTAGACTTAGATTTGAGGAGAAGTTTCTAGCAACAAACAGCATTGAATTCCAAACTATTAGATCACAAGGTGAGCAGGATGTGGTGCACCATTCTAAATGACTGTAGTGGCATTTGTGTTTGCATAGTTAGTGAGCTAGAGATGGAATGGTTTAATATTTAAGAGTTGAGGGTGGACTTTTACAGGTTAGGGAATAGCAAGCTAGATTCCCCCCAAGTGACTGGGAGAAGTTTAGTTTTGGAGAGTGAGACATGGCAGTGTTCATGTTTGAGAGCTTGTACAAGAGAGCTACAGATGTTTTTATGGGACAACATGCAGTCAGCTGTAGGTGGAGAAGGGTACGTCAGTGAAGAGTGGTGAGACATATTCTAGAGTAGATAATAATACCCTCTTCGGTATAACTGCCCAGGCTTCAAAGTTATCATATGGGATAGCGCACATCACATTCTCAAAGTAAGAGTTGTCCCAGACTCTCTGGGACAAGCAATAGGTTTAGGGTCTGTTGATAAACTGACATGCCAGATGGATCCTGGCTTATTTCCCGTGTTTCCCTATGGGATACATTCCCCATGCATTACAAATGATCAGTGAAAGACTGACTCCACAAAACTTTGGGAGGCCCACCAAAATCTAGGGTTAGCTCTGGGACTACCTGGCAGAAGCAGCTGGGGATCTAGGAGGTGGGTAGTCACAGTAACAGGGATGACAGCTGGAAGACTAAGTAGAGCTGGGTAGGGGGAGGAATTTCAACTCTACAACAGTTTCATACTACTTGCTATATAATCCCCTACTGCTGATGTATATTAATAATGTTAATTTCGGACTCAGGTGCATATTAATAAGACTGTATAATATTATGTTTATGTGCAATTTTATATATTTTACTATCAACCTATGTTAGCGTCCAGTATTAGCTATGCACTGGTCACATTTAATTTGTATTTCCTATATTTGCAAGACATGATGACTTTTTATAAACTAATATAACTACTTTTGTGACTAAAAAGGGTCTCGGGACCAGCATCTTTTACCAATTAGCAAATAAAATACAATAAAGCATCAAAAACAGCATTGTAATAGGCCCATTTTGCCACACCATATGGGTATGATATAGGATTGCTATCACTATTTAAATATGAATTTATTTAATTCTGACATCACATCAGAGCCTTTTCAAGAGACCATTATATTTTTAAAGCAACCAGCTTTCTACACTGAATGCAGGTTATGCATAGAAACGTGCAATATCCCTTCTTCTTGGTTGAACAACACAAAGGCATTCAAATAAAACTGCCTAAATGATGTTGCATTGCAAAATATAACTATTAAAGCTCTACTACATTAAATAAACACTTGGAATCGAGAATGTGGGAAAGCGAGAAGAAAACAGCAGTGAGAAATCAAACAAAAATGAGACAAATGTGCCAGAGGCAGAAACTTACATTGCATTGGTAACAGACAACCATGCTGAAACGTTTGCCATTTGTAGTTGACATTTAGATATTGGTAGATGGTACCACTTAGGGAAGTATGTGTACCATTTCCAACACATGAGATACAGCCCTCTCTCCATTGTGCAATTTTCTGTCATCACACTTTAACCCTATAACTATTTTGCCATACTTAATGTGCTTTATGTATGAAACT
The DNA here is from genome assembly GCF_019279795.1 of Protopterus annectens. Taxonomy (NCBI): domain Eukaryota; kingdom Metazoa; phylum Chordata; order Ceratodontiformes; family Protopteridae; genus Protopterus; species Protopterus annectens. The sequence continues at coordinate 1,617,135,969 of NC_056744.1, read as the reverse complement.
ATAGTAAAAAAAAAAATCAATGACATCACCATGACATCACAAAGTAAAGACTGAAGTCTTCTGTGCTAGTAACCTACAATATGCTAAAAATACATTAGTGACATTTCATTCCCCTGAACTAAAAATTATACAAAAGAGTAAAATTAAAGACAACTATGCAAACCAAAGTCCTAACAAAGTCATTCTGGTATTCCAGAAGACAATGGGCAGCATTTAAAAGCTGAAATGATAAAACACTTGGGATCTCTCCCAAGATTCAAAGAACAAGCAACAATCTCAAAACTCAAAAGTTATTTGAAATCAGAGACATAAATAGTGAATAGTTAACCTGACAGAAAAAGAAATGTAAATAAAACAGCAAAGTGCATTAAACACACACTTCACCCAAACCATACTATCACTAGCTAAACAACACAACCCCCCCTCCCCTCCAACCCACACCTTCAACTAGTAATCTCCACACTGCCTTCTCTTTTCTCCTGTACCTACCTCCAACATAAAAAACTCTTAACTAAACTTAAGCCCACCAAATTAGCAGCAAACAACCTCCCAAGTGAATACCTACAAATCGCAGCTGATGCTCTGGCCTACCCAGTATCCATCTTGATTAACCGATCTCTGTCAGAAAGTTACGTTCCCACATTGTGGAAAGTCTCACATATAATTCCCCTCCACAAAGGCGGACCCTCTGCGGAACTAACCAATTACCGCCCCATAGCTATTCTCTCTCCACTCTCCAAAATACTAGAGAGATGCATACACTCTCAGGTCTCACACTACCTCCTTACTAACAACCTCCTTTCCAGTACTCAGCATGGTTTCTGACCAAACCATAGCACCACCACTGCCTTACTCTCCTTTACTAACACTATCCTTCAGCATAAAAACAATGGCTATCTCTCCTCTGCTACTTTCCTAGACCTATCTAAAGCATTTGACATGGTCCCACACAAACAACTTATCTCTGTCCTCAATAACCTATCCTTCTCACAATCAGTCACCAACTGGTTTCAGAGTTACCTGTCTGACCGCCAGCAATCCGTTGTATGGCAGAATGACATATCTCCCCAACTACCTGTCTCCATAGGGGTTCCCCAAGGATCCATCCTTGGACCCCTACTTTTCTCTGTTTATGCCAATAATCTAGCCTCTGCCACCAAACATGCTACACAAATCCAATACGCAGATGACTCAACCATCTGCTCAGCCCAGTCCCTACCCAAACTGCAAAAAGTCACACAGGAAGCCTTTTCCTCTGTTGAAACATGGTTATCCGATGCCCAATTAATACTCAACCCAAACAAAACTAAACTACTCATCTTCCAACCCACCAAACATACTCAAAACAACTCTCACTAACATCACAGCAAAAGACAACACCACTATATACCCAACTGAACACACCAAATTACTAGGAGTAGAAATAGACAATAAACTAAAATTTGACATTCACATATCCATGACCATAAAAAAAGTCCACAAAAAACTAGGAGCGTTATTCAGAAATAAACAATTTCTCACCAAAGCAGCAAAGATTTCAATAGCAAATTCCCACCTTATCTCCACCCTACTTTATGCCTCTCCAGTATATACCAACCTAAGGCCCTGAAACAGTTAACTGTTGTTTATATGAATGCTTTACAGTGAAAATGAGCCAAGTTTGAAGTTTTCAGAATATATGCTACTGAGCCAAATATCTGGCTGTCTAAAGATCATTTATAAAGGGAGCTCTCAACATAAACAGGAATAACCTGTCAATTAAGACTTTATCTGAATGAGTGCAGTTAGGAACCTGTCCCTTTATTTGCATGGCAGATTTGATATGGGAAACTATGTCCTGTTGGTGGCATGAAAAATGGAAGTTTTCTATTACCCAAGGATAAAATGTGTTTTAAATGTTCTTCTAAATAATGCAAAAAAAATACTATATCTGAAAGACCTTAACATGACATAAAAAAAATTCCACACATCTGTGACTTTATTTTTCTACAAGTGAAAGAGTCTTCATTGACTTAGGATACAGCATGTGCTGCAAAAGTCTCACATTTCCGCACTACATGCCCTACTTCTGGGCAAATGAAAAGATGGTAACCTTAGTAATCAGAAACAACGATTCTCTCTCTCTCAAAAAACTACCTGCATTTGGACTAGCTATAGGCAAGTCAAACATTTTCAAAAATAGGTCCACCATTGAATAACATTCCACAAAATATCATAAACCAACAAATATATGAAATTTTAAAAGAAAGCAGAAAGACTCTCATACAGGATAAGAGATATAGAGGTTTCTTCTAGAGTAAGTGAATTCAGTCAAATTATATTGCTACAAATATAATACTTAAAGATTGCACTCAAAGCTTTTTCTTAAAAACTTTTCACATACATCTTCATGCATGCAGAGTCTTTTGTTAGTTTATTTAATAGGTATTACTTTTAAAATACACCCTTTAAAACGCCTGTCCACAACAGTAGAGTTATAAAAATGCCCCCACTGCCAACATCCTGCATTAATTACCACAGTGAAGCAGGATATACTTGCATAATTGAGTGTTAAATGTTGTTACTTTTAATGTGATAACTGCAAATCAATTGGCCAATTGTCATCCTATCATTGATACTTTACTACCAATTTACCAGGGTCCCTTGAGTTTCCATTTTTCTGGGAAAATGCTGGTAAATCCCAAATTTGGACTGTACGAACACTGACAAAACGTAAGATTTTCAGGCAAATAGAAGCTAAAAACATCATAATTAAATTACAGCAAAGATTTGAGATTACACTTAAAACTAATAGGTATAATTCCTAGATTTCATTTTTTTACAACCATCAATGTCCCTTCAACTTCCATTGTCAGCACTTAGTGCTGTTCAAATCAGTAAAGTAAATATAACCTGCTTCCACATGTAAATTAATGAAGGAAATCAATTGACATTTTTAGAACACTTCCTTGGAAGGTGACAGTAGTAAAGGGTATTTTTTTTTTGATTACTACTATATTTGCATGTGAAACAATTTACTGAAAACCAAAGTTTGGTGAAAATGTTTAGTCCTTGATCTTTAATCGCATTTAAAAATAACTTGTTTGACCTTCTTAGAATTCTAATCTTCAAACTGTAAATACTCATGTCAAAATTACTGTAATTAACCATTTTATTCTGCTTTCACTACTGAAAATACTGACATTCACTAGTTGACAGTTCAGTTTGCCATTTTAGTTGTTTACTCTACTGTATCCGTGACTTTTACTATGCCTCAAATGAGCCTGGAGTTGTGGCTGTTAAAGGATCAACTGACCACCATAGCATAACTCTCAACTTTTTTTTGCTCAAAAAATCAGTTACAAAGTCAAAAATAATAGGAAAGCAAATGCCTAAAAATCAAAAAGACTTTTTAAATATTACTATGATTCTCAACAGGCTTTGTATTAGGTTTTACATTAACACACTTTTTCTAATAAGTATGAAATTCTTATGTCTAGCAATACTGACTGTAATCCTCAGTCATCTACTAGAAAAAACAACAACTGGCAAGTGACAGTGAAAACATATTATGCAAAAATTAAGACATTAAAATGTATGCTTAACAGTCCACTTACTGAGTAAACTCACATAAAATAATTAACCCACTATACGAGAATTCCCCATTTAAGTTTATTTTGAATTCTAACTCAACCTCTTTGCTCACAAATCAAGGACAATGCCCTGACAGAAGCTCAAAATCAGGGATAATGTATATATATTTTAAATATTACTCGCCACTTACGTTATTTCCAAACAATAAGTAAAACATCAATACCTTCTATTATTGACTTAGTGCAACCCCCTCATTAAAACAATTTACAAGAGAATGGTCAAAAGCACGAGTCAAATGAGTGACAGGTAAGTTGTGAATCTTCACCAAGTTCGAGTAACGCAGCTGTCATTTCCAAAGCTGCACATGGAAAATCTCACAACTACAAAATCACAAACTCTGGTGAGTAAACGTTTAAAGGAGTCCGGATTTCTAGTCAGTTGTAAACCACTTTCAAGATTTTGTACTTCACCATGTTTTCCCACCAAAATACAGTGACTGTCTGACACAAACTTTTTTCAACAATTGACTCTTATCCAATAAATATACCCTTATTATGTTGTTTTTACAGCTCCGCAGTGTTGGTTACTATAATCTGTACAGTTGAGAGGCATAGGACAGACGTAGTTTCTAAGGAAACCAATGGAGTAAAAACGCGTAGAGGCAAATAGAGAATGCGCGAGATACTGAGCAGTCAGGATTGAACGGCTGACTTTGGAGTGACGAGACAGAAATATGAAAAGCACCTAACAATAATAGTGGGCTTTGTTTCTTCCTTTAGGCTGGGGACGCTACAGAATATGCAGGCTATTGTAGCTGAACCTGTACAGAATCAGTCCAGATTTATAGTACTCATATTAACAAACAAATAATGGAAAAGGAGTGAAATGTACAGACGCAGATCAGACTGAGTTCAACACCGTTTGCTACAATTGGTGCCATACTCAAAGCAGCTGCTACAAACGTTTTGAGTATCCTGACAAATGTTAGTGTGATTTAGAGCATGCACTTTCTTCTACCTTTTATTTCTTTGCTGTAGGAAGAAGAAATAAAGAAACAAAATGCCCCGCTGTTTCTTTGCAAAAGTCGCGGGTGATACACTGCGTTATGGTACTCCAGAGTCTGCTTCAGAATAGTTCCGCTTGCGTATTATTTTTTCAGAACACGCAGTAACATTGTCACTGAACCTTTACTAAGCACACATTAAGGTATTTACACCACACCACTCAATTTTATAAATTTTGCCTCATATTTTGGTCTGTTCCTCGCAAAATCTTTTTCGGGGGGGGGCAAATATGCGAGGATTAAAGTCACCAAATATAACCATTTGAGTTTCAAACTTCATATATGTCAAATAGTGCTAATGCAAAGCCTTTTATTCTATCAACTTTCTACGTGTGTAAGATTACCGATTTGGAGCTTTTGCCCTCTGTTATGTCAAGCTTTGTCCAAGTATGGTTTAGTGTTTATGTTCAACGTACCAGTTTCAGTAACACAGTTAGACCCTCTAACAAACGTGCGCAGGGAGACGAAGAATTTTAAAGTACTTTTAGTCTGTATACAAATATACCTTTCTTATCAGGGCTGATTTCAGGACAAATACGTAAAGTAAGAGCGCCGCAGCAATACCCAGCATGGTTCCTCCTTGATCCTATACACACGTTTTCTTCTTAGCCTTCGTCCTTGATATCTGATATCTATAGCCTATCACAGCTCTCTCCAACCCGCCTAAATTACAACGGAGATGCAGTTGGAGGTGGATTGTTATAAAAAAGACAAAATCATCTGACTGCAACCTCCAATCGCATCTCCGTATAGGCGGGCAACTGCAAAGCCACCAAGCATAAGAGCAAGACACCAACAGGGAGGGAGGGTGGGACAAAATAGCCTACAAGACAGCAAGCACTAGAGACAAATGAAAGACAAAGTGCTTTATATATATTAAATTGTAAAAACAGTAATCTGTAAAAATAATAAAAAAAAATCAAGATGATACTTATATTTTGTAGCTCAGTTTCAGTCACAACTTCTCTAGTCTGCACTGTGTGCAAAAGACAGAAACTTTTTTTTTTTTTACAAGAACACAAAAGAACCAGCCCCCACTAGCCAAGAGATAATTACACAGAGGAAATGTTTCAGTTTACACAATAGCCTACAAGGCAGCAAGCACTAGAGACAAATGAAAGTTTTTAAACAGATAAGGATTTGTGAAGATACTGAATAGACAAAGTGCTTTATATATATTAAATTGTATAATCTGTAAAAATAATCAAAAAAAATCAAGATGATACTTATATTTTGTAACTCAGTTTCAGTCACAACTTCTCTAGTCTGCACTGTGTGCAAAAGACAGAAACTTTTTTTTTTTACAAGAACACAAAAGAACCAGCCCCCACTAGCCAAGAGATAATTGCACAGAGGAAATGTTTCAGTTTACACAATAGCCTACAAGACAGCAAGCACTAGAGACAAATGAAAGTTTTTAAACAGATAAGGATTTGTGAAGATACTGAATAGACAAAGTGCTTTATACATATTAAATTGTAAAAACAGTAATCTGTAAAAATAATCAAAAAAAATCAAGATGATACTTATATTTTGTAGCTCAGTTTCAGTCACAACTTCTCTAGTGAGAGAGGCACACACACACACACACACACACACACACACACACACACACACACACACACACACACACACACACACACACACACACACACACACACACAGAGAGGCACACACACACACACACACACACACACACACACACACACACACACACACACACACACACACACAGAGAGAGAGAGAGGCACACACAGAGAGAGAGAGAGGCACACACACACACACACAGAGGCACACACACACACACACACACACACACACACACACACACACACACACACACACACACACAGAGTGGCGCACACACACAGAGAGAATTAGTTGCAGGCTTGTAAATGTAAACCAGTCCCAATGGTGTAATATAAGTAAAGGCAGAGTCAGCAACATCTGATATCAATAGCAATCTTATTCTAAGTGAGCAGTAAGAACAGCTGCACTTCAGCTCATTAAAACAGAATCTGCCAAGGTTAGACTTAGATTTGAGGATAAGTTTCTAACAACAACCGGCAGTGAATTCCAAACTATTAGATCACAAGGTTAGCAGGATGTGGTGCAACATTCTAAATGACTGTAGTGGCATTTGTGTTTGCATAGTTAGTGAGCTAGAGATGGAATGGTTTAATATTTAAGAGTTGAGGGTGGACTTTTACAGGTTAGGGAATAGCAAGCTAGATTCCCCCCAAGTGACTGGGAGAAGTTTAGTTTTGGAGAGTGAGACATGGCAGTGTTCATGTTTGAAAGCTTGTACAAGAGAGCTACAGATGTTTTTATGGGACAACATGCAGTCAGCTGTAGGTGGAGAAGGGTACGTCAGTGAAGAGTGGTGAGACATATTCTAGAGTAGATAATAATACCCTCTTCGGTATAACTGCCCAGGCTTCAAAGTTATCATATGGGATAGCGCACATCACGTTCTCAAAGTAAGAGTTGTCCCAGACTCTCTGGGACAAGCAATAGGTTTAGGGTCTGTTGATAAACTGACATGCCAGATGGATCCTGGCTTATTTCCCGTGTTTCCCTATGGGATACATTCCCCATGCATTACAAATGATCAGTGAAAGACTGACTCCACAAAACTTTGGGAGGCCCACCAAAATCTAGGGTTAGCTCTGGGACTACCTGGCAGAAGCAGCTGGGGATCTAGGAGGTGGGTAGTCACAGTAACAGGGATGACAGCTGGAAGACTAAGTAGAGCTGGGTAGGGGGAGGAATTTCAACTCTACAACAGTTTCATACTACTTGCTATATAATCCCCTACTGCTGATGTATATTAATAATGTTAATTTCGGACTCAGGTGCATATTAATAAGACTGTATAATATTATGTTTATGTGCAATTTTATATATTTTACTATCAACCTATGTTAGCGTCCAGTATTAGCTATGCACTGGTCACATTTAATTTGTATTTCCTATATTTCCAAGACATGATGACTTTTTATAAACTAATATAACTACTTTTGTGACTAAAAAGGGTCTCGGGACCAGCATCTTTTACCAATTAGCAAATAAAATACAATAAAGCATCAAAAACAGCATTGTAATAGGCCCATTTTGCCACACCATATGGGTATGATATAGGATTGCTATCATTATTTAAATATGAATTTATTTAATTCTGACATCACATCAGAGCCTTTTCAAGAGACCATTATATTTTCAAAGCAACCAGCTTTCTACACTGAATGCAGGTTATGCATAGAAACGTGCAATATCCCTTCTTCTTGGTTGGACAACACAGAGGAATTCAAATAAACTGCCTAAATGATGTTGCATTGTAAAATATAACTATTAAAGCTGTACTACATTAAATAAACACTAGGAATTGAGAATGTGGGAAAGCGAGAAGAAAACAGCAGCGAGAAATCAAACAAAAATGAGACAAATGTGCCAGAGGCAGAAACTTACATTGCATTGGTAACAGACAACCATGCTGAAACGTTTGCCATTTGTAGTTGACATTTAGATATTGGTAGATGGTACCACTTAGGGAAGTATGTGTACCATTTCCAACACATGAGATACAGCCCTCTCTCCATTGGGCAGTTTTCTGTCATCACACTTTACCCCTATAACTATTTTGCCATACTTAATGTGCTTTATGTATGAAACTATAGTAAAAAAAAAAAATCAATGACATCACCATGACATCACAAAGTAAACACTGAAGTCTTCTGTGTTAGTAACCTACAATATGCTAAAAATACATTAGTGACATTTCATTCCCCTGAACTAAAAATTATACAAAAGAGTAAAATTAAAGACAACTATGCAAACCAAAGTCCTAACAAAGTCATTCTGGTATTCCAGAAGACAATGGGCAGCATTTAAAAGCTGAAATGATAAAACACTTGGGATCTCTCCCAAGATTCAAAGAACTAGCAACAATCTCAAAACTCAAAAGTTATTTGAAATCAGAGACATAAATAGTGAATAGTTAACCTGACAGAAAAAGAAATGTAAATAAAACAGCAAAGTGCATTAAACACACACTTCACCCAAACCATACTATCACTAGCTAAACAACACAACCCCCCCTCCCCTCCAACCCACACCTTCAACTAGTAATCTCCACACTGCCTTCTCTTTTTCTCCTGTACCTACCTCCAACATAAAAAACTCTTAACTAAACTTAAGCCCACCAAATTAGCAGCAAACAACCTCCCAAGTGAATACCTACAAATCGCAGCTGATGCTCTGGCCTACCCAGTATCCATCTTGATTAACCGATCTCTGTCAGAAAGTTACGTTCCCACATTGTGGAAAGTCTCACATATAATTCCCCTCCACAAAGGCGGACCCTCTGCGGAACTAACCAATTACCGCCCCATAGCTATTCTCTCTCCACTCTCCAAAATACTAGAGAGATGCATACACTCTCAGGTCTCACACTACCTCCTTACTAACAACCTCCTTTCCAGTACTCAGCATGGTTTCCGACCAAACCATAGCACCACCACTGCCTTACTCTCCTTTACTAACACTATCCTTCAGCATAAAAACAAGGGCTATCTCTCCTCTGCTACTTTCCTAGACCTATCTAAAGCATTTGACATGGTCCCACACAAACAACTTACCTCTGTCCTCAATAACCTATCCTTCTCACAATCAGTCACCAACTGGTTTCAGAGTTACCTGTCTGACCGCCAGCAATCCGTTGTATGGCAGAATGACATATCTCCCCATCTACCTCTCTCCATAGGGGTTCCCCAAGGATCCATCCTTGGACCCCTACTTTTCTCTGTTTACGCCAATAATCTAGCCTCTGCCACCAAACATGGCACACAAATCCAATACGCAGATGACTCAACCATCTGCTCAGCCCAGTCCCTACCCAAACTGCAAAAAGTCACACAGGAAGCCTTTTCTTCTGTTGAAACATGGTTATCCAATGCCCAATTAATACTCAACCCAAACAAAACTGAACTACTCATCTTCCAACCCACCAAACATACTCAAAACAACTCTCACTAACATCACAGCAAAAGACAACACCACTATATACCCAACTGAACACACCAAATTACTAGGAGTAGAAATAGACAATAAACTAAAATTTGACATTCACATATCCATGACCATAAAAAAAGTCCACAAAAAACTAGGAGCGTTATTCAGAAATAAACAATTTCTCACCAAAGCAGCAAAGATTTCAATAGCAAATTCCCAACTTATCTCCACCCTACTTTATGCCTCTCCAGTATATACCAACCTAAGGCCCTGAAACAGTTAACTGTTGTTTATATGTATGCTTTACAGTGAAAATGAACCAAGTTTGAAGTTTTCAGAATATATGCTACTGACCCAAATATCTGGCTGTCTAAAGATCATTTATAAAGGGAGCTCTCAACATAAACAGGAATAACCTGTCAATTAAGACTTTATCTGAATGAGTGCAGTTAGGAACCTGTCCCTTTATTTGCATGGCAGTTTTGATATGGGAAACTATGTCCTGTTGGTGGCATGAAAAATGGAAGTTTTCTATTACCCAAGGATAAAATGTGTTTTAAATGTTCTTCTAAATAATGCAAAAAAAAATACTATATCTGAAAGACCTTAACATGACATAAAAAAAAATTCCACACATCTGTGACTTTATTTTTCTACAAGTGAAAGAGTCTTCATTGACTTAGGATACAGCATGTGCTGCAAAAGTCTCACATTTCCGCACTACATGCCCTACTAATGGGCAAATGAAAAGATGGTAACCTTAGTAATCAGAAACAACGATTCTCTCTCTCTCAAAAAACTACCTGCATTTGGACTAGCTATAGGCAAGTCAAACATTTTTAAAAATAGGTCCACCATTGAATAACATTCCACAAAATATCATAAACCAACAAATATATGAAATTTTAAAAGAAAGCAAAAAGACTCTCATACAGGATAAGAGATATAGAGGTTTCTTCTAGAGTAAGTGAATTCAGTCAAATTATATTGCTACAAATATAATACTTAAAGATTGCACTCAAAGCTTTTTCTTAAAAACTTTTCACATACATCTTCATGCATGCAGAGTCTTTTGTTAGTTTATTTAATAGGTATTACTTTTAAAATACACCCTTTAAAACGCCTGTCCACAACAGTAGAGTTATAAAAATGCCCCCACTGCCAACATCCTGCATTAATTACCACAGTGAAGCAGGATATACTTGCATAATTGAGTGTTAAATGTTGTTACTTTTAATGTGATAACTGCAAATCAATTGGCCAATTGTCATCCTATCATTGATACTTTACTACCAATTTACCAGGGTCCCTTGAGTTTCCATTTTTCTGGGAAAATGCTGGTAAATCCCAAATTTGGACTGTACGAACACTGGCAAAACGTAAGATTTTCAGACAAATAGAAGCTAAAAACATCATAATTAAATTACAGCAAAGATTTGAGATTACACTTAAAACTAATAGGTATAATTCCTAGATTTCATTTTTTTACAACCATCAATGTCCCTTCAACTTCCATTGTCAGCACTTAGTGCTGTTCAAATCAGTAAAGTAAATATAACCTGCTTCCACATGTAAATTAATGAAGGAAATCAATTGACATTTTTAGAACACTTCCTTGGAAGGTGACAGTAGTAAAGGGTATTTTTTTTTTGATTACTACTATATTTGCATGTGAAACAATTTACTGAAAACCAAAGTTTGGTGAAAATGTTTAGTCCTTGATCTTTAATCGCATTTAAAAATAACTTGTTTGACCTTCTAAGAATTCTAATCTTCAAACTGTAAATACTCATGTCAAAATTACTGTAATTAACCATTTTATTCTGCTTTCACTACTGAAAATACTGACATTCACTAGTTGACAGTTCAGTTTGCCATTTTAGTTGTTTACTCTACTGTATCCGTGACTTTTACTATGCCTCAAATGAGCCTGGAGTTGTGGCTGTTAAAGGATCAACTGACCACCATAGCATAACTCTCAACTTTTTTTTGCTCAAAAAATCAGTTACAAAGTCAAAAATAATAGGAAAGCAAATGCCTAAAAATCAAAAAGACTTTTTAAATATTACTATGATTCTCAACAAGCTTTGTATTAGGTTTTACATTAACACACCTTTTCTAATAAGTATGAAATTCTTATGTCTAGCAATACTGACTGTAATCCTCAGTCATCTACTAGAAAAACAACAACTGGCAAGTGACAGTGAAAACATATTATGCAAAAATTAAGACATTAAAATGTATGCTTAACAGTCCACTTACTGAGTAAACTCACATAAAATAATTAACCCACTATACGAGAATTCCCCATTTAAGTTTATTTTGAATTCTAACTCAACCTCTTTGCTCACAAATCAAGGACAATGCCCTGACAGAAGCTCAAAATCAGGGATAATGTATATATATTTTAAATATTACTCGCCACTTACTTTATTTCCAAACAATAAGTAAAACATCAATACCTTCTATTATTGACTTAGTGCAACCCCCTCATTAAAACAATTTACAAGAGAACGGTCAAAAGCACGAGTCAAATGAGTGACAGGTAAGTTGTGAATCTTCACCAAGTTCGAGTAACGCAGCTGTCATTTCCAAAGCTGCACATGGAAAATCTCACAACTACAAAATCACAAACTCTGGTGAGTAAACGTTTAAAGGAGTCCGGATTTCTGGTCAATTGTAAACCACTTTCAAGATTTTGTACTTCACCATGTTTTCCCACCAAAATACAGTGACTGTCTGACACAAACTTTTTTCAACAATTGACTCTTATCCAATAAATATACCCTTATTATGTTGTTTTTACAGCTCCGCAGTGTTGGTTACTATAATCTGTACAGTTGAGAGGCATAGGACAGACGTAGTTTCTAAGGAAACCAATGGAGTAAAAACGCGTAGAGGCAAATAGAGAATGCGCGAGATACTGAGCAGTCAGGATTGAACGGCTGACTTTGGAGTGATGAGACAGAAATATGCAAGCACCTAACAATAATAGTGGGCTTTGTTTCTTCCTTTAGGCTGGGGACGCTACAGAATATGCAGGCTATTGTAGCTGAACCTGTACAGAGTCAGTCTAGATTTATAGTACTCATATTAACAAACAAATAATGGAAAAGGAGTGAAATGTACAGACGCAGATCAGACTGAGTTCAACACCATTTGCTACAATTGGTGCCATACTCAAAGCAGCTGCTACAAACGTTTTTAGTATCCTGACAAATGTTAGTGTGATTTAGAGCATGCGCTTTCTTCTACCTTTTATTTCTTTGCTGTAGGAAGAAGAAATAAAGAAACAAAATGCCCCGCTGTTTCTTTGCAAAAGTCGCAGGTGATACACTGCGTTATGGTACTCCAGAGTCTGCTTCAGAATAGTTCCGCTTGCGTATTATTTTTTCAGAACACGCAGTAACATTGTCACTGAACCTTTACTAAGCACACATTAAGGTATTTACACCACACCACTCAATTTTATAAATTTTGCCTCATATTTTGGTCTGTTCCTCGCAAAATCTTTTTCGGGGGGGGCAAATATGCGAGGATTAAAGTCACCAAATATAACCATTTGAGTTTCAAACTTCATATTTGTCAAATAGTGCTAATGCAAAGCCTTTTATTCTCTCAACTTTCTACGTGTGTAAGATTACCGATTTGGAGCTTTTGCCCTCTGTTATGTCAAGCTTTGTCCAAGTATGGTTTAGTGTTTATGTTCAATGTACCAGTTTCAGTAACACAGTTAGACCCTCTAACAAATGTGCGCAGGGAGACGAAGAATTTTAAAGTACTTTTAGTCTGTATACAAATATACCTTTCTTATCAGGGCTGATTTCAGGACAAATACGTAAAGTAAGAGCGCCGCAGCAATACCCAGCATGGTTCCTCCTTGATCCTATACACACGTTTTCTTCTTAGCCTTCGTCCTTGATATCTGATATCTATAGCCTATCACAGCTCTCTCCAACCCGCCTAAATTACAACGGAGATGCATTTGGAGGTGGATTGTTATAAAAAAGACAAAATCATCTGACTGCAACCTCCAATCGCATCTCCGTATAGGTGCATTTGGTGATGGGATTAAAGAGGTAGCTTACTTAAAAAAAAAAGCAAGTTTAAAAAGGGGCTGGCGCGAGTTTGGTGACAGGATTAAAGAGGCAACTTATTTAAAAAAAAAAAAACAAGCAAGTTTAAAAAGGGGCCGGCGCTCGCCCCTGCGCCCATGCCTAAATCCGCCACTGGAGTAGAACATTTGTTCACTGTGAACACTGTTTAGCTGAGTGATAAGTGGGTAAGGATATAACGATTTCAGAAGCTACAGGAATGCATGTTAACAGCAGCAAGACCAATTTATGTCAGGTTTCCAACAACCTAATTTTGGAATTTGATTCCTGTTTTATCTGGATAAGCCCAGCACCATGTATAAAACCGTGAAGACTTTCACAAACATCATATCTTGTGAGATTAATTTGGTGTGTGCATTCTACCTCATTGTTATGCCTGTCAACTTCTTAGCACAAAAAATTTGGAAAAAGCTAGAAATAATGAGGGACAAAGTCTGAAAAATAGAGACATATTTTAACTATTGCTCCTGTAAACTTAGAACATTGCAAGAGTAAGAGGTTTTGCATTACCGTGTATTTTATGAAGGATATGAATTCTGAAACTCAAATGTCTGTCATTATTTATTGACTTCAGTCCTCAATGATCATACAAACAACACATTTTATGAAGAACAGACCAAATATATCAGGTTCATAGATTAATACTAGGCTAACTACCCTTGTGGCCATTTTAAGCCTAGCCAATTACACCACATGAGAATCTGGAAAGTTGAGAGGTGCGCTTATCATTTAACTGAGTTTTTGTGTCTGTGTCAGGAGTTGCTTTTGCCTGCTTATCTCTTTTCTTTACTGTGAGGTACAGCATCTCAGCCACAAAGAAAACTGAAAATGAATGTGGAATTTAGATCAGTGGTCATGCTTTCTTGTACATGGCAACTGATTGGAATACCATGCTTTGTTTGACATGTCTGGCTTCTAATGTGTGATTAAGTAATGGCATATTTCACTGACCTTGGAGGGATTTTTCACACCACAAACTGCATGACCTGTATGATAAACAAAAGGTTAAGCTACAATTAGCCTTATTCTGATTATCAGAAAGTTTGGCTAAGTGGTGAATTCTAAATAAAACTGAATAACTGAAAGGGAATCCCATTTGCTAACCAAGGAGGGCACATCAGTCACTAAAAATTTAATGGGTTAGTCTTTTTAAACTTTTTTTACTGGTTTATTGTAATGGTTAGCTTCTCTATTCAGTATATCCACCATACAAGCTGTCTCTAGTCACCAATTATTTCTGGACTGTTTTTTAATGTATCTATGATGATTTAAGTCCTAACAGTGCTCTCAAAAGTAAAAAAGATATTGCATCAGTGGGTCATGACAATACCACTGTTTGCTTGTTAAATACCATGAAGCACGATTTAGCTACATCCATAACAACATTGTTCCACCTCAGCCTCTAGTCGGTTTTTGTATTAAGTGAATGAAGAACAATGTCAGTCATTCATCTGCATAAGGGAGGACCGTCCACAGACCCAGGCAATTACTGGCCCATAAGTCTGACTAGCCTCATATTCAAAGCCATGGAAAGACATATCATGGAACTAATCAATAAGGACATAAGGAACCTCTAATCAATGGACCCATCTTAGTTTGGATGGTCAGTAGCAGGTCATGCTAATTCAACATGGTGGACTTTTTTTGAAGAGTTCTCCAAAACAATGAATGAATTAAAATGGTACACACCACATACCTCAACCTGGCCAAAGCATCTGACACAATCCCCCATTCAGGCATAGCAGAAAAGCGAAATAAACTGGGAATAAATCCCTATATCATCAGCTGGATAGACAAGTGCCTGATAGACAGGATGCAGGAGAAAAATGCTTTATCTTATGCATGGGTCCCCTCAAATTATCTATGGTATGATCCCAGTTATTCTCACTAGGGGTAACATGCAATTATCAACAATGGGATAGGTAAGGCCAGGCTAACATTCAAAGGGACAAGCTAATTTAAGCATCAAAAGGGAAATTGAATAGCTTTAACCTTCAGTAATAGTAAGTTGTGTGTAACCATCAGGAAGAACACAAAAATCCTTCCTCCATTAAGAACATTTAATATCAAAGTGACATGGATTCTAGTATCTCTACCATAAAATGTGCACCATAATAATGATATGACAAACAGTATCCCTGGGATTCAAAAGGCTTAATGCAATGGGGAAGGCTTAGCTAAGCAGATTTCTCTATCACACTAGGCATTTCCAATTCTTAGACTACCCTACAATTGAAGTTTTCCCATTGCAGGGGTATGTGTGTGGAGGAAAGTCAGGCAGAGCTGCATGACAATTTAGCAGTCTGGAGAAGTGGCTAATGCTAATTAGGCATGTGCTGTCCCTTGGAAATGTCAGAAGTTTCCTCGTTGCTTAGCCGAGAGAGTCAAAGAATCACTTGGCCAAGAAAAAATTTACTCTTGGAGGAGCAGGTTGTAGATCAGAGTGTGTGTTGTCCCTTTAAGAACCATTGTAGTCAGTGTGTATGTGCATATAAGTACTGAACACGTGCAAGCAGGAGTGCCATTTTGAGTGAGTAGCCAGAGTGAAAGCATAAAGCAACCTCTACCTCCCAACACAAATCATGAAACACATACTTCACAAAACCAGTGTGCCATGCAATCACAGCCCTTAAGGCAAAATAACATACCCAACCTACTAGTATTAGGTGACTCTATAGTCAGGCACACTGATGTCCCACTCACTAGGCTGAATAAGGAGAAGGTGACTGTTAGCTGCCTGTCGGGTGCCAGGATCCGCCACATGACACAAGCACTCAGGTCACTCCAGAACAAGTACAAATATGACTCTGTCATTGTCCATGTTGGTGTGAATGACCTGAGCTGTACCTCCCTGGACTACATGAAAAGAGACATGGAAGAGCTCTCTGATCTTGTAGCCCAGGCCAGTATGACCCTGACCCTGAGTAGCATCCTGCCCTCATCAAGAATGATACCACAGTATAAAGAAAAAATTATCAATTTCAACAATTGGCTAAGTTTCTGGTGTCATTCAAAGGGGATCCAGTGTCTGTCCGCCTCGGATGACATGCTCGACAAGCCACACTACTTCACTAGAGACGGCTTGCACCTGTCACCCTTAGGCTTTCAAATACTGGCCAAGGCTCTTGCCACCCCCATAGTGCCTTTTTTAGGCAAGGCTCATTAGATAAACCCACCGTCATAAATAGCACAAGAAACAAAAAACTGAGGGTGATGCTACTCAATGCCAAAAGTCTAAACCTCAAAATGCACGCACTCGAGGCACTCCTCAGTATGGAGAAAATTGATATATGTGCAGTAACAGAAACCTGGTTTAAGGCTCCAGAGAGCACCCCAGCAATACCAGGCTACAACTAAAATCATATATTTTGGCCACAGAACCCGGACCGAAATACAAAAGGCGGGGGCGTATCCATATTCATCAAAGATACCCACACCTCCAGGTTAGTGACACAGCACGATGCTTCAGAGATCATCCACATGCAACTAACAATGGGCAAAACTGCAATTCAAATTATAGCTTGCTACAGATAACCCACCATGTCCCAGGACCCCCATTCCACATTTCTGGAAACACTGGGAAATATAAAGGTCCTACCAAACACCCTAATATTGGGTGATTTCAATTACCCAAAGATTAATTGGGAGAACTACTCAAGTACTAACTCCCTTGCCCAACATTTCCTAGAATTTATAAACTCAAATGCCCTGGATCAACTGGTCCACACTCCCACCAGAGATGACAAGATATTGGACCTGGTCATCACCAACATGAGCGACCGGTGCTCCACACTGGAGGTCAAACCCTCACTGGTTAGATCTGACCATAAACAAATCACTTTGGATATCCACATTCCACCCCCACCCCAGGACAGGGAAACCACCATGAAAAACTTTTTCAAAAGCAAACTTCACGTTACTTAAGACCGAGGTGGAAAGTTTCAAAGCCCCCATGCTAAAGGATAACATTGTCCAAGCTGCAAAATCCTTTACTAATGCATTCTATGGGCACCTACAAGAATGCATGGATCGTGCTATCCCAAGCAAAACCACGACTCACTCCTCCAAGAAAAGGAAACCAGTCTGGTGGACTCCTGCCATAAACAAGCTATACAATAGAAGGAGGAAACTAGTACAGAAAAGAGTAAAATCCCAAGAAGGGAAGACATCCCTGATCAGTATCAGCAAGAAACTATGATCCCTCATAAAATCATCCAAGCTGAGTTTCGAAAGAAAAATTGCCAAGGACTCCAAAGATAACCACAAGGCATTCTTTAGCTATGTCAAGAATCTAAGTGGCAATGCTCAGATCAGCTCAGAGTTAGTGCAGAATGGTACAAAATACACTGAACTGACTGATATTGGCAACATCCTAGCAGACAGGTTCAGTGCAAACTTCGCCCCCCTCTCACCCCCAAAAGGGCCCATAACCATGCCAGAAGAAGGTAGTGCTTCTGAAATCACAGACACTCAGGTTAAAACAGCCCTCTCCAAAGCCAAAAACACAGCATCAATTGGACCGGACGGAGTCCCAGGCTGTGTCCTACATGAGCTTAAAGATGAACTAACCCCTCAACTAAACACACTGTTCAAACTCAGCCTCTCCACAAGCCTTTCTGCCCCTGTGGGAGTGGTTACTGACTTGAAACTGTAGTTTTATTGGCCATTTTGGGTCAATTCCAAAACTCCTTCATCTTCCTCTCTTAAAACCTGGTTGCCTCGTGGTTTTGGCATCTTTTCAGGCTTGTTGGCTGTTGGTGAAGCACCCACCAAGAGGTGAAAATGCTGAGAGAAGAAAGGAGCCACTTTTGAGATTTTAAGAATTTTTCCTCTGTTTATTTGCTAAGTTTTTCTGCATAGCCGCCTATTTTGAGCATTTTCTGGCTTGTTAAACTTGATTTCTGCATTAGTAACTGTATTTAGAGCACAACCTAAAGCTGTTTACTGAATTTCCTGTTTGCACTTATTTTTAAAATCGTTTTTTTCTCAAAACTTGCATTTTATCTGTCTTTGACCTAGCACTCTTGTGTGGGGTCATTTACTGCACTGTTATAACTTGTTAATACTTGTGAATCTCTGCTATCTCTGAAAAAAACAAAAAAAAACAAAAAAAAAATCTTGCTTTTTTCCCACTTTTCTGAGATTTAAAAAAGTTCAGTTACAGGCTTGCTGTTCTTGAAGTGTTTGTAAGTTTCTGTGAGGCCATTTTTTGCTTGGGCTAAAGGGAAGCCTCTCTGTTGATCAGTGGCAGTGAAAAACATTGAGCAGCCTACCTGCCCCTGTGGGAGTGGTTACTGACTTGAAACTGTAGTTTTATTGGCCATTTTGGGTCAGTTCCAAAACTCCTTCATCTTCCACTCTTAAAACCCTCTTTTGCGCGGTTTTGCACATTTTTGAGCATAGTGCAACAGCAGGCAGCGCCGCCTAATTGGGTTTAAACTATTCCTGGCTCCACAAAGTCTGCTCTTCACTTTTTCGCTTAGAACTGCTCTATCTCTCAATTTAAACACCGTATTCTCATTCTAAGGCCCTTCACTGGTCCAATGAAGTAATCCTACAAGTTAGCACTATTAAACCATAAGCACTACTTACTCTTATACTCTCTATGATTACCCTGTCCCCTATTGGTCCGTCTTAAATTCAGTTTCCCTATATTACTCTAGCATGTCCAAAGGTCAGCCAATGGTTTCCTCTCCAGTCCAGCTGGTGAATCTGGGAATTTTGAGGCAATGTTACAACTGTCTCATGTACATGGACAACCCTCTCCTCCTCCATACAGGTTCAAATATATGTGAGAGATGCAACTATTTAGCCAAACTGGAGGCTGAGCTCTCTCATCTCAAAACTGGTGTAACCAGTCAGGAGGAGAAGGTAACCTCACACAACACAATTCCAGTATCACATAGTCCCACCACATCAGCGAACCAAGCACATAAATGCACAAAAACTTACTCGGAGGCTCTAAATAAAAATTTACCTAAGCAACAGAGACCTCCAAAGCAGACATCCAAGCAAACGCTACCTCAAAACAAAACACGCACAACACATAGCCCACAAAGTCAGTGTGCCAAGCAGCCACAGCCCTTAAGGCTGAATAACACACCTGATACTCTTTTAATAGGTGACTCTATTGTCAAACACACTGACATCCTGCTCACCAGGCTGAATAAAGAGAAGGTCACGGTGAGCTGCCTGTCAGGTGCTAGGATCCGCCACATAACGCAAGCACTCAGGTCACTCCAAAGCAAATACAAATATGACTCAGTCATTGTACATGCTAGTGTGAATGAACTGAGATGTACCTCCCTGGACTACATGAAAAGAGACATAGAGGAGCTCTCTGATCATGTAGCCCAGGCTGGTATGACCCTGACCTTGAGCAGCATCTTACCCTCACCTAGAATGATGCCACAGTACAAAGACAAATGATCGATTTTAACAAATGGCTAAAATTTTGGTGTCATTCAAAGGGGATCCAGTGTCTGTCAGCCTGGGATGACATGCTCGACAAGCCACGTTGCTTCGCTAGGGACGGCTTGCACCTGTCACCACTGGGTTTTTCGGATATTGGCAAAGGCTCTTGCCACCCCCATACTGCCTTTATTAGGCAAGGCTCAAAAGTCAAACCCACCCCCACAGACAGCACAAGGAACAAGAAACTAAGGGTAATGCTGCTAAATGCCATAAGTCTTAACCTCAAGATGCATGCACTCGAAGCTCTCCTCAGTATGGAGAACATCGATATCTGTGCAGTGACAGAAACCTGGTTCAAGGCTCCAGAGAGCACCCCAGCACTACCAGGCTATACCTCATATCATGCTTTTCGGCCCCAAAACCCGGACTGAACCACAAAAGGAGGGGGAGTTTCCATATTTATCAAGGATATCCACACCTCCAGGTTAGTGGCATTGCACGAAGTATCGGAGACCATCCATGTGCAACCAACAGTGGGCAAGACTGCTTTTCAGTTTATAGCATCCTACAGACTACCCTGTCAAAGTCAGGAATCCCACTCGGCTTTCCTGAAAATATTGGAGAACATGAAGATCTCTCCAAACACCATTATATTGGGTGACTTCAACTACCCAAACATTGACTGGGAGCACTACTCAAGCCCCAGCACCTTAGCCCAAGGGTTCCTGGAAATTATAAACTCAAATGCTATGGAACAACTAGTCACCACTCCCACAAGAGGGGACAACATACTAGACCTGATCATTACCAACATGGGGACTCTATGCTCCACACCAGAAGTATATCCCTCATTGGTAAGATCAGACCATAAATTAATTTCACTGGATGTCCACATCCTGACCCCACCCCCAGCCCAGAAAACCACAGTTTAAAACTTCTCAAAAGTGAACTTCTCACTTCTCAAAACTGAAGTGGAATCCTTCAAGCCCCCAGGGCCAGTGGAAACTACAGCCCAAACTGCAGAATCCTATATAAACGCATTCTACGGACATCTCCAGGAATGCATGGATCATGCTATCCCAAACAAAACCAAGACCCAATCATCCAAAGGCAGGCATCCAGTCTGGTGGACCCCTGCCATAAATAAACTGTACAACAGAAGGAGGAAGCTACTACATGATAGAGCAAAATCCCTAATAGGGAAGGCATCTCTGATCAGTACTAGCAAAAAATTACGATCCCTCATAAAATCCTCCAAGGCCAGCTTCAAGAGAAAAATTGCACAGGACACCAAAGACAATCATAAGGCTTTTTTCAGTTATGTTAGAAATCTGGGATGCAACTCCCAGACTTGTTCTGAGTTGATTCTAAATGACAAAAAATACATTGAACCCACAGACATCGCCAATATCCTGGCAGACAGGTTCAGTGCAAACTCCCCCCCCCTCCCCCCCAAAAGAGCAAGTATCTATCTCAGCAGAGGGCGGCCTCCCAAACATCTCTGATGCTCAGGTGAAGGCTGCCCTCTCCAAAGCAAAAAACACTGCTTCCATGGGACCAGATGGCGTCCCAGGTTGCATCCTACATGAACTCCAAGAGGAACTAATCCCTCAAATAAAACAGCTATACAATCTCAGCCTCACTAGATGATATGTGCCCACAGAATGGCGTACAGCAACAGTGGTCCCACTCCACAAAGGTGGAGCCTCTACAGACCCTGGAAACTATCGCCCCATAAGCCTGACTAGCTTATTCTGCAAGGCTATGGAGAGGATCATCATGGAGCTGATAAACAAAGACATTGGGGACCTACAGACACTAGATCCCATCCAGTTTGGCTTTGTCAAGGGCAGATCCTGCCTTTTGAACATGGTTGACTTCTTTGAAACAGTCACCAAAGCCATAGATGAAGGGAAGGTAGTCCACACAGCCTATCTTGACCTTGCAAAGGCATTTGACACAATACCCCACTCGGGCATCATAGATAAGCTATCCAGCTTAAATATAAACCCCTATGTCACAAGATGGGTCGCAAAATGGCTCAAAGACAGAACCCACAGAGTGAGAGTTGCTGGAGCCATGTCAGACTCAAAACCACTCACAAGTGGCGTCCCCCAGGGTTCTGTCCTGGGACCACTCTTGTTCGGTATATACTTTTCCGAGGTACAGCCATAAGTGGGAGGACTATGGCTCACCAAGTTCACAGACGACTGCAAACTGGGCTCCATAATCAACTCTCCAGCTGACACAAACATCCTTCAAAAAGGTCTCACAGAGACAGATAACTGGTGCCAGTGCCATGGTTTAAAGCTAAATGCCAAAAAATGTATAGTCATACCCTTTGGCAAAAACAATGTGCCCACAAATTACCACATAGGCGGAAACCCATTAAGTACAGAGAAAGTTATTAGGGACCTGGGGACCCAAGTTGATAGCAATCTCTCCTTTGAAAACCACATTGCCAAAGTGATTAGAAAGACCTTCTACATAGCCCACCTCATCACGAAGGGTTTCACGTCTAGATCAAGAGAGGTAATCGTGCCCCTTTATTCATCCCTCATCAGGCCCATCATAGAATACAATGCCCCTTTTGGGATGTACCTTACCCGACACCTGCAGCAATTAGAAAGATCCCAAAAGTATCTCACCAAGAGGATCAAGGGTCTCAAACAGATGCCATATGCTGCTCGGTTAAAAACTCCAGCTCTACTCAGTTGCATACCGCCTACTTGAAGGCGATCTATGCCTGACATACAAAGCTATGTCAAATCCAGAATTAATGGACATGCTCCACCTCAGTAAATCTAAATCCCTTAGAGTCACACGCTCGAGGGACTTGAACCTCAGCACAGAAATAAATAGAACTTGCTGGAGGGACAGGTTCATAACCCAGAGGCTCCCTTCGCTCTGGAATAGAATTCCAGTTCATGTGAGGCAGAGCACCTCACTGAATCTCTTCAAGAAGAATCTCGATAGGTGGATGGGGGATCATAGGTTTGTCCCAGGGATTACTCCCGTGTCACTATTAGACAGAGGCACAGTAAACTAAACCTTAAAAAGGGCACAGTATACTCAAATCAAGGGGTGGCATAAGCCATACAGAATCGGGCTAGGCTTATAATTGCCTCAGGGCAGATAGCCTAGTATGAACCTATGAACCTATGAACCTATACTGTGGTACAAGCTGAAAGACGGGAAGACCCTGAGTGCTTAAAATGTAAATTTAGAGAAATGTGTAACCACCAAACAAATATTACAATGGAAAGACACTTATATTACACAAGAGATCAAAAGCCTGTTGAAGCTTTTGCAGCATACATAACTGACTTGAGAAATAAGGCAAAAATGTGCAGATTTGATGATTTAAGAGATGAGCCAATAAAAGACAGGCTTGTATGTGGTATTAATAATGATGCAGTGAGAAAGATTTTCCTTCAAGACCATGATTTAACTTTGAGCAAAGCCATAGAGATTTGTCAAATATATGAGCTCTCAGAAAAGCACACAAATATGCTTCTGAATGAGAAAAGCATGCTTGCAGAGTCTTCCAGTGCTAATGTTGATAGTATGCAGCATGTTTTTTATCAGCTTACAGCTGAACGTGCCATTTGGCTTCCCTTTGTTCTAAATAGTTTTTAAAATCACCCCCTCTGATGTCACCTATGTCTTGTTCCAAAATAGAAAATGAAAACTTTTTAAAACCAACACGTCAAACTGTTTGTAGAAAGCATTACTTATATATTTCCTTTTTATACTATACATATGTTCTCTCATTCTCTTATACAAGTTTTTAGTTGTCATACCAATATAAAATTCTTGACATTTGTTGCAAACAGTAACATAAATCACCCCTTTGGTTTTACAGCTAAAAACGCCAGGAACAGGTATAGTGAATAGTGCTAATGTTGATAATATGCAGCATGAGGTTAAAAGATACAGGCCAAAGTGTGTGGTTGCTAAAGCAAAACCCAGAGTAGCTTCAGTAAAACCTAGGGCACACTCAGTTAAGCAAAGTGGTGACTCAGCAAAACCACAGGCAAACCTCATAGTCAACTGTTGTAATTGTGGAGGTAGCCATGAGCCCAGTCAAGAGAAGTGCTTAGCTTTTGGTCAGCAGTGCCGCAGATATAAAAAATGGAATCCTTTTAAAAAGCTCTGCAAATCAAATGGGGAACATTTTTTATTAAAAGAAGCAAGCTGATCAAGTCGAATGCTGAGACCCTACTTTTTATGTTGACGGTGTGTCTGCGTTTGATGAAAAGATCAATGCGGTAGATTTGTTGGCAAAGAGTGGAGTATTTTGCACTGTTCTGATTAATGGGAGACCCATAGAGCTCGTAGTACATGCTGGTTCAAAGTGCAATGTTATATCAGCAGAAATGTTTGCTAGAGTAAAAGCTGGAGGACAACTTAATTTGGGAATGTGTGCGAAGCTTGTTGCTTATGGTGGTAAATAAATTCAAACTGAAGGCTCAGTAGTGCTTTCATGTTATTCTGCTGGGAACAGCTATGACTTGCAGTTTTACATAGTCAAGAGACATATGCAGTCATTGTTAGGCCTTAAACACAGTTTGAAATTGGGACTGCTTTCATTTAGTAAAAAAGTCCATCGTATAAGCATATGCTCGAATTTCACCCACACTCTTTTTTTCTGACTATGCTGCTATTTTTGAGGAAAAGCTTTGCAAACTCCCAGTTGTCTACTCCATGAAGTCAGACCACAACGTAAGTAGAGTTGCCAGACCAGCATGGAAAGTTCCAGTAGCTATGCAGGACAAAGTCAAAGCTGAGCTAGACAGAATGGTGCAATTAGGAGTAATTTGTCCAGTAGAAGAACCAACTGAATGGGTATCCTCCATGGTGGTAGCTCATAAGAAAAGATCAGATTATATTAGAATATGTATTGATCCAAGAGATTTGAACAAAGTGCTTAAATTACCTCATTATGCAATGCGTACAGTCAAAGATACAAAATGCCACTGTTTTTCCTGTCTCGAATGCAAAATGTTAATTTTGACAAATTATGCTTGATCGAAAATCTTCATTGCTAACAACATATAGTGCACCATTTGGAAGGTACAGATTTCTGAGAATGCCATTTGGAATAAATTCTGCCAGTGAAGTCTTTCAACATGTGATGGAACAATTTTTTTTCTGACTATCCATGTGCTATTATAGTAGATAATATTCTAGTAGGAGACAATGGAGAAGTCGAACATGATAGAAACCTTAGGAAAGTTCTGGAATGTGGTCATGAAGTGAATCTTTAGCTGAATCTGCAGAGATGTAAATTCAGGCTGAAAGAAGTTACTTATTTGTTTACCAGTTCAGGCTTACGATCAGATCCTTACAAACAAACAGCAATTCTTGAGATGCCATCACCAGACAATGTCACATCTTTACAATGTTTTCTTGGCATGGTCAATTATTTAGGCAAGTTCATTCTAGATCTGAGTGAGCTTTCAGCACTGCTAAGAGAGCTGACATGCAAAAATGTAACTTGGTCCTGATTGGAGCAACACCAAAATGCATATGATGTCCTGAAACAAAGAATTGCCAGTCCACCCACTTTGAGATACTATGATGTTCACAAACCAGTAACTCTTTCCTGTGATGCTTCAAAGTTTGATCTTGGTGGAGTTATTCTTCAAGAGGTTAGACTAGTAGCCTATGCATCTAGAACAGTGATGGCGAACCTTTTGGGCTCAGCGTGTCAAAAATTCATAAAATGCCTATTTTGACTCTGCTAGCATGTCACCCCCCCCCCAAATGAAAGAGAAACAATTTTTTTACATATTCATTTATTTTTAAAAAATACAGTCCAATTGTATGTTAACTGTAGTGAGAGTAGGGAACAGGTGGAGGAGACCCTGGAGAGATGGAGATATGCTCTAGACAGAAGAGGAATGAAGGTCAGCAGGACTAAGAATATATGTATGTGAATGAGAGAGAGGATAGAGGAATGGTGAGGATGTAAGGAGTAGAGGTTGCGAAGGTGGATGAGTTTAAATACTTGGGATCAGTAGTTCAGAGTAATGGTGAGTGTGGAAGAGAGGTGAAGAAGAGAGTACAGGCAGGATGAAGTGGGTGGAGAAGAGTGTCAGGAGTGATTTGTGACAGACGAGTACCAATAAGAGTGAAAGGGAAGGTCTACAAGAGGGTAGTGAGACCAGCTATGTTATATGGATTGGAGACAGTGGCATTGATAAAAAGGCAGGAGTTTGAGCTGGATGTGGCAGAGTTAACGATGTTAAGATTTGCACTGGGTGTGATGAGGGTAGACAGGATTAGGAATAAGTATATTAGAGGGTCAGCCCAGGTTGGAAGGTTTGGAGACAAAGCCAGAGAGGCAAGATTATGTTGGTTTGGACATGTGCTGAGGAGGGATGCTGAGTATATTGAGAAAAAGATGCTAAGGATGAAGCTACCAGGTAACAGGAAAAGAGGAAGGCCTAAGATAAGGTTTATGGATGTGGTGAGAGAGGACATGCAGGTGGTTAGTGTGGCAGAGCAAGATGCAGAGGACAGGAAGAAATGGAAACAGATGATCCGCTGTGGCAATCCCTAACGGGAACAGCCGAAAGAAGATGATGGCAGTCCGATTGTATGTTCCCATGTATTGTAAAAGGAACACTAAAATCAGTGACCTACAAAAAATGATAATTGGGTTTAAAACAGTGCACCAAAAATTACCCTACTTTTAATAGTAATTTTGAATTGAACTGAAAAAAATATGGAGCACATTGCATTGATTTAACATCAGTTAATGACTTTTTTGTTTCTGAGTTTTAATAGATAAGTGCAGGGTCACATATTTCTTGTATTTTTGTTTATTCAGTTTCTGTGGTAACTTGGATGTTGGTGAACACTGGTGTGTCACCCAAAACATTGAGGCATGTCATAGGTTTGCCATCACTGGTCTAGAACTTTAACCCATACTGAGATGCAGTATGCACAAATAGAAAAAGAGCTCTTAGCAATTGTGTTTCCATGTTTGAAGTTCCATGAGTATATTTATGGCCAACCTATCCAAATAGAGACTGATCACCAGCCTCTAGTTACTATTTTAAGAAAGCCAATGCACACATCTCCTGCCAGACTGCAACACGTGATGCTAAAACTGCATAAGTACAATTTCAAAATAGTATATACAAAAGGCAAACTTCTTTATCTTGCTGATACTTTATCCAGATCACCCAGTAAAACCACTGAACAGCATGACAATGAGAAACCTGATTTTGAAGTTATGGAAATGAGAAATTTTTCTTCAACATATCTTGATGAGCTTAGAAGTCACACAGCTTCAGATCCAATTCTTCAAAAGCTCAACCACTTTATCAGTCAAGGATGGCCGTCAAAGCAATCTTGTTTAACACTAGACGTGCTGCAGTATTTTCCTTACAGAGATGAGATTTTGATGGAAGATGGTATCTTCATGAAAGGTCCAAAAGTGGTAGTTCCAAAATCCTTGCAATAAGCGTTTATTAAGATCTTGAATTGTGGCCACCAGGAACTGATTCTACCAAAAGAAGGGTGAGAGGACTAGTATTTTGAACTACTATGTCAAAAGATATTGAGAAGGAACTTTCATTTTGTTTTCTTTGTAATCGTACTAAACTGCACTTACAAAAAAAAAACACTTCAGCTAAGCCAGATTCCTGAACTACCATAGCAGCTACAGATATTTTCAAATTGAATGGTGACCATTACTTGGTGTTAGTAGACTCTTATTCAAATTGGTTCAAGATAAACCTGCTTCCTAACCTAATGTCCAGCACTGTCATTACAAATCTGAAGAGACATTTATCTGCCCATGGTAGTCTGCACTAAATAATTTCTGACAATGGTGCACAGTCTGAAAGTCAGCAGTTTAAAAGATTTGCTGAAACTTGGGACTTTGCTCATGTTACTAGTAGTCCTGAATACCCAGAATCTAATAGTGTGTCTGAACGTGTAGTTCAGAGTGCAAAACATTTATTGGAAAAATCCAAACAAGGCAATACTGATGTTTTTCTAAATTTGCTTAATCTCAGAAAAATTCCTCGCGATAAGTTACTTGGTTCACCTGCTCAGAGAGTGACATCACAACAAACCAGAACCATACTACCAGTCAGAAAGAATTTGTTCATTCCTAGTGCTAAAAACAACAAAGCAGAAAAAGCTCAACTCCTAAAAAAAGTGTTTTTCCCAAAAGTCCTGCTACGACAAAACCAGCAAACCTCTGAATCTGTTGAAAGAAGGAGAGATAGTGAGGATGCAGACAGCAAAAGGATTTGATCAGATTGGGCATGTGAAATATATGTGTGAGGAACTGAGATCATACATTGTTGAATTACAAGGGATGGAATTTAACCAGAATCAGAAACCTTTATTACCAGTGTCTGAGCCAGTGTTGCAGCATCTTGCCTATAATGGAGACTCTAATTCTTAGAGTGACTTTTTTAATGTACCTGCTCCAGGAAATGTCTAATCATCTTTTCCTTTTCCTGATACTGTCCCTGAAGTTCCGAAAGAAGAGCATTCCCCAGTGACTGTCCCTGTTGCTAAACCCAGTACTAATTATTATGTTACGAGGTCAGGCCGCATCTCAAGACTTAGTCTCAGATACACGGCAACCTGGACATGATTGTTCTTGTGTATATGTGTCTGTATAACTTAACATCCCTTTTCAATTGTCATTTTTTCATTGCATGACAGAATAGTCAAAGAAGGAGGATGTAGATCAGAGTGTGTGTTGTAACTTTAATTGTACCTTTAAGAACCACTGAAGTCATTGGGCATGTGTATATACTGAGCACATGGAAGCAAGAGTGCCATTTTGAGTGAGTAGCCAAAGTGAAAGCATGTATGAGTGTAGCAGTTAGTCAGTCAATTAGGAAGTTCATTTAAGTTTTATGCTCCAGTCCTCCATCCAGAAGTGTTTGTGTATAATAAACAGCTTAAACGAACACCCACATCATTATATTATTTAGATATACAAGAGGTGTGACACAAGTGACCGCCATTAAAAAAAAACATAGCAGTCACCCATTAATACATACTCATGGTGCAGGTATGTTCAGCAAGGGCATGGAGGTGTAGATGTCTGTTAGTGTGTTTGTGTGCACTTGTCTGTAGGGGCATGAATGAAGCTGCCTGAATCCAAGTGAGTGTGTGTGTGTGTGTGTGTGTGTGTGTGTGTGTGTGTGTGTGTGTGTGTGTGTGTGTGTGTGTGTGTGTGTGTGTGTGTGTGCCTAATGTGTTTCTGTATGTGTGTGTGTGTGTGTGTGTGTGTGTGTGTGTGTGTGTGTGTGTGTGTGTGTGTGTGTGTGTAATTGTAGGCAGGATGCCTTTGGAAAAATGATGCATGGGCTGCTAGATCTCATAACTGTAGTGTGGGCTAGTGTGCAATTCACACTCTTGGATATACTAATGAATTGATAAGTCTTTCTCACTGCAGCCATGGCTTTCTCTGAACTGCATTTTCTTGCCTTCATACTAATTGACCAACCTGTATTGGGTAACTAGCATGAGCTGCTAGCCGTTTTCTGTATCCTAGGGTATGTCACCCAACATATACCAATATATAAATATATATAAGCAGTTGCTACTATTTACAATGCGTACAATACCCTAGGAGGGGAACTGGAGGGAGGATATGATAAATTTACTTATTTCAGCCACAACCCTGACCGCAGGGGCAAAAATAATTAAAACAGAAAACAAACAAACAAAGCTGATTTTCTTCAAGTATAAATGTCAAGAGAACAATTGAGTCTTTAACATTGTTATCATGTAGTACAAAGGTTACTAAAACTTGATACATTTATTAAATATGAAAAGCAAACAAAAGCAAGGACATATCTTCACAGAGAGAGAGAGAATACATGGATACACAAAGCAAGCACATATATTTAGAGACTGAATCATACCTCTCAACTGTCCAGATTTTTGCAGAATGTCTAGATTTTTGGCTCATATTTTTTGCTTGTTCCTCATAAAATATGTGGTTTTCTGGCCAAATGACTGGAATGATCTGAGGACTGAAGTCACTAAATAATGACAGACATTTGAGTGTCAGACTTCAAATGTTTCAGAAAATATATGTTAAAATAAACTCTGTTTACTCTAGCAACTTTCTAAGTTTATAAGAGCAATATTTAAAATATGTCCATTGGGCCTTTGTTCCCCCTACTTGATTGGGCTTTGTCTAGATTTCTTGCACTAAGAGGTTGAGAGGTATGGACTGAATATAAGGATGCACAGTATGATAACAGGAAATACACAGTATGTTAGGACAGAGTTTAGAGACCTGTGAAAGAAATAATTATCTTATTAATAATTGGGGATATATAATATGTCAATAAGTGATGTCCAACATAACAGATCATTGCTCTGTAATGTAGTTAGCTAAAGAGCATAGAATTTAAGAATGATAGGTGGAAATTGATTTTTAAGTAGGGAGCCTGTGCAAAACAACAGCATTGTATTTGTTTGAAATGATGGGCTGAGAGTAGAGTTCTGACAGCATCTAGAAATGGGATGTTGTGAATGTTACCAAGGATGAAGTCCCAAAAAGCAGGAGGAGAGTTCTGTGATGGTAAGGATGTTACATGGTGGGGGGGGGGGTATTCCAGTGGGGGTGCCCTCTGGTATTTATAGTTAATGGAACAGAAGTCTAAATGTATTATTTTAAAATAATTTAGTGGCAGATAGAAAGGTAGCACACCGACTGATGGAGTGAGTACAGATTGGTTGTAGCAGAATACAGTAATGTATGCATATACCAGAAAGATGAATCTTCATATTTTGGCTGGGCCTTGATTGGTGGATATGTTCTGAGTGTTACTGAGGGAAATGGGAAACAGTGCATATTAAATTATCAGCATTACCAAGGATTTGTTGATGCAGTATCTGGACTCTGGGGTAAAGTGATTAGCTATTTATTAACACTGTCTCAGTCTGGACAGGTATTTAGATGCAGAGAGGTCAGTGTGTTTGTTGATTGAAGTTAAGGCATGTATCAAGACATATGGGGGCAACATTTAAATGCTCTGCTGAACTCTGGGCTATTTGAACTTAAAATATAAGGACTAAAAACTAATGGGAATGAATGGCTAGGCTACTAGCCAGATCGATAACCTGATAAGTACCTGTGAACCTAAGAAGAGTCATGCCGAAGCATTTGTAGGAAGAAATAAGCAGTAAAGGATTTCCCCAAACATCTGGAAAGTTTATATGAAGGTTATTTGAGATGCACTCAGGTGTTCTGCAAATCATAGTTTGGCTTTGAGGCAAAATTTAAAGTATGTTAATGCTGTATGGCAGGATCAGGTAGGTATTTTCCTTGTTTTCAGAGTAATAGGTCATAAGCATTGGATTTGAATAGGACTTTAATTGGATGGCTATGTAGGTAGGAGGTAAATAATTGGATTATAGTAGAAGACAAACCCAGATGGGAAAGGGTGTTAAGTACAGTGATTCACAATATCAAAAGCTTTTGTTGTTTTGAAGTCGGTGAGTATCACCTTGGTAAAGACATCTCTTTTCATGCTGGAAAAAATATAATTGGCACAAAATGGAACTAAATATAGGCTGGAAAAACATATTGAGCATTGGAAATGGAGTAAAATAGTTATTTGTGGTTAGGCATGTGCTTGTAAATAAGCTTTTCTGTTTGTTACTGGATTATGAAAGGCATTCTAGGTTCTTCATGCTGCTGGAAATGCAGCTGCATTCCTGCAAGTATCACCAGTGCAACAAGCCAGCGATTCTAACTCCCTCCAGGATGGGAAAGCACTGGTCACACATACCCATCTTCCATTGCCTGGTATGTCCAGTACCGATGCTGCTAACATGGTATCTCTGGGCTACATGGATGGACTATGTGTTGTGTGCACTATTAAGGATTTGAAGTAGGAATAGTGGAAAATCAGATGTGGAAGTGAAGTCTTCTAATGCATTAGCTGAAATAATAAGAGGGATGGTAGTCTGCAATGTGTTTTTCTGTCCCCTACCAAAGTTTTAAGTCTTCTAGTATAAGTCAGAATTCTACAAATATAGCCTTTCACTTTGCCCAGATGGACTGCAGTTTTGCAGCCTTAACAGCAATCAAGACACTGTATTTCAGGTACTGAAGTTTGGGTTGTTTGCAGCACTCCAGTGTCTTTATGCTTTGCTTTTTTGTCCTATAGAGTTTTTATGTTTATTGGGCAGCCAAGGCAGGGGTTACCCTTAAATCTCATAGGTTCATAGGTTCATACTAGGCTATCTGCCCTGGGGCAATTATAAGCCTAGGCAGATTCTGTATGGCTTACACCACCCCTTGATTTGAGTATACTGTGCCCTTTTTAAGGTTTAGTTTACTGTGCCTCTGTCTAATAGTGACACGGGAGTAATCCCTGGGACAAACCTACGATCCCCCATCCACTTATCGAGATTTCTCTTGAAGAAATTCAGTGAGGTGCTCTGCCTCACATGAACTGGAATTCTATTCCAGAGCGAAGGGAGCCTCTGGGTTATGAACCTGTCCCTCCAGCAAGTTCTATTTATTTCTGTGCTGAGGTTCAAGTCCCTCGAGCGTGTGGCTCTAAGGGATTTAGATTTACTGAGGTGGAGCATGTCCATTAATTCTGGATTTGACATAGCTTTGTATGTCAGGCATAGATCGCCTTGAAGTAGGCGGTATGCAACTGAGTAGAGCTGGAGTTTTTTTAACCGAGCAGCATATGGCATCTGTTTGAGACCCTTGATCCTCTTGGTGAGATACTTTTGGGGTCTTTCTAATTGCTGCAGGTGTCGGATAAGGTACATCCCAAAAGGGGCATTGTATTCTATGATGGGCCTGATGAGGGATGAATAAAGGGGCACGATGACCTCTCTTGATCTAGATGTGAAACCGTACATGATGAGGTGGGCTATGTAGAAGGTCTTTCTAACCACTTTGGCAATGTGGTTTTCAAAGAAGAGATTGCTATCAACTTGGGTCCCCAGGTCCCTAATAACTTTCTCTGTACTTAATGGGTTTCCGCTTATGTGGTAATTTGTGGGCACATTGTTTTTGCCAAAGGGTATGACTATACATTTTTTGGCATTTAGCTTTAAACCATGGCGCTGGCACCAGTTATCTGTCTCTGTGAGACCTTTTTGAAGGATGTTTGTGTCAGCTGGAGAGTTGATTATGGCGCCCAGTTTGCAGTCGTCTGTGAACTTGGTGAGCCATAGTCCTCCCACGTTTGCCTGTACCTCAGAAAAGTATATACCGAACAAGAGTGGTCCCAGGACAGAACCCTGTGGGACGCCACTTGTGACCGGTTTCGAGTCTGACATGGCTCCAGCAACTCTCACTCTGTGGGTTCTGTCTTTGAGCCAGTTTGTGACCTATCTTGTGACATAGGGGTTTATATTTAAGTTGGATAGCTTATCTATGATGCCCGAGTGGGGTATTGTGTCAAATGCCTTTGCAAGGTCCAGATAGGCTGTGTGGACTACCTTCCCTTCATCTATGGCTTTGGTGACTGTTTCAAAGAAGTCAACCAGGTTCAAAAGGCAGGATCTACCCTTGACAAAGCTGAACTGGGTAGGATCTAGTGTCTGTATGTCCCCAATGTCTTTGTTTATGAGCTCCATGATGATCCTCTCCATAGCCTTGCAGACTAAGCTAGTCAGGCTTATGGGGCGATAGTTTCCAGGGTCCGTAGAGGCTCCACCTTTGTGGAGTGGGACCACTGTTGCTGTACGCCATTCTGTGGGCACATATCCTGTAGTGAAGCTGAGATTGTATAGCTGTTTTATTTGAGGGATTAGTTCCTCTTGGAGTTCATGTAGGACGCAACCTGGGATGCCATCTGGTCCCATGGAAGCAGTGTTTTTTGCTTTGGAGAGGGCAGCCTTCACCTGAGCATCTGAGATGTTTGGGAGGCAGCCCTCTGCTGGGATAGATACTTGCTCTTTTGGGGGGGGGTGGAGAAGTTTGCACTGAACCTGTCTGCCAGGATATTGGCGATGTCTGTGGGTTCAGTGTATTTTTTGTCGTTTAGAATCAACTCAGAACAAGTCTGGGAGTTGCATCCCAGGTTTCTAACATAACTGAAAAAAGCCTTATGATTGTCTTTGGTGTCCTGTGCAGTTTTTCTCTCGAAGCTGGCCTTGGAGGATTTTATGAGGGATCGTAATTTTTTGCTAGTACTGATCAGAGATGCCTTCCCTATTAGGGATTTTGCTCTATCATGTAGTAGCTTCCTCCTTCTATTGTACAGTTTATTTATGGCAGGGGTCCACCAGACCAGACGCCTGCCTTTGGATGATTGGGTCTTGGTTTTGTTTAGGATAGCATGATCCATGCATTCCTGGAGATGTCCGTAGAATGCATTTATATAGGATTCTGCAGTTTGGGCCGTAGTTTCCACTGGCCCTGGGGCCTTGAAGGATTCCACTTTGGTTTTGAGAAGTGAGAAGTTTGCTTTTGAGAAGTTTTTCACTGTGGTTTTCTGGGCTGGGGGTGGGGTCGGGATGTGGACATCCAGTGAAATTAATTTATGGTCTGATCTTACCAATGAGGGATATACTTCTGGTGTGGAGCATAGAGTCCCCATGTTTGTAATGATCAGGTCTAGTATGTTGTCCCCTCTTGTGGGAGTGGTGACTAGTTGTTCCATAGCATTTTAGTTTATAATTTCCAGGAATCTTTGGGCTAAGGTGCTGGGGCTTGAGTAGTGCTCCCAATCAATGTTTGGGTAGTTGAAGTCGCCCAATATAATGGTGTTCGGAAAGATCTTCATGTTCTCCAATGTTTTCAGGAAAGCAGAGTGAGATTCCTGACTTTGAGAGGGTGATCTGTAGGATGCTATAAACTGAAAAGCAGTCTTGCCCACTGTTAGTTGCACATGGATGGTCTCCGATACTTCGTGCAATGCCACTAACCTGGAGGTGTGGATATCCTTGATAAATATGGAAACTCCCCCTCCTTTTGTGGTTGGGTCTGGGTTTTGGGGCCAAAAAGCATGATATGAGGTATAGCCTGGTAGTGATGGGGTGCTCTCTGGAGCCTTGAACCAGGTTTCTGTCACTGCACAGATATCGATGTTCTCCATACTGAGGAGAGCTTTGAGTGCGTGCATCTTGAGGTTAAGACTTCTGGCGTTTAGCAGCATTACCCTTAGTTTCTTGTTCCTTGTGCTGTCTATGGGGGTGGGTTTGACTTTTGAGCCTTGCCTAAAAAAGGCACTATGGGGGTGGCAAGAGCCTTTGCCAATATCCGAAAGCCCAGTGGTGACAGGTGCAAGCCATCCTTAGCGAAGCAACGTGGCTTGTCGAGCATGTCATCCCAGGCTGACAGACACTGGATCCCCTTTGAATGACACCAACATTTTAGCCAATTGTTAAAATTGATCATTTTGTCTTTGTACTGTGGCATCATTCTAGGTGAGGGTAAGATGCTGCTCAAGGTCAGGGTCATACCAGCCTGGGCTACATGATCAGAAGGCTCCTCTATGTCTCTTTTCATGTAGTCCAGGGAGGTACGTCTCAGGTCATTCACACCAGCATGTACAATGACTGAGTCATATTTGTATTTGCTTTGGAGTGACCTGAGTGCTTGCATTATGTGTCGGATCCTAGCACCCGACAGGCAGCTCACCATGACCTTCTCTTTATTCAGCCTGGTGAGCCGGACGTCAGTGTGTCTGACAATAGAGTCACCTATAACAAGAGTATCAGGTGTGTTATTCAGCCTTAAGGGCTGTCGCTGCTTGGCACACTGACTTTGTGGGTTATGTGTTGTGTGTGTTTTGTTTTGAGGTAGCGTTTGCTTGGATGTCTGCTTTGGAGGTCTCTGTTGCTTAGGTAGATTTTTATTTAGAGCCTCCGAGTATGTTTTTGTGTATTTATGTGTTTGGTTCGCTGATGTGGTGGGACCATGTGATACCAGAATTCTGTTGTGTGAGGTTACCTTCTCCTCCTGACTGGTTACAACAGTTTTGAGATGAGAGAGCTCAGCCTCCAGTTTAGCTAAATAGTTGCATCTCTCACATATATTTGAACCTGTTTGGAGGAGGAGAGGGTTGTCCGTGTACATGAGACAGTTGTAACATTGCCTCAAAATTCCCAGATTCACCAGCTGGACTGGAGAGGAAACCATTGACTGACCTTTGGACATGCTAGAGTAATAGGGAAACTGAATTTAAGACAGACCAATAGAGGACAGGGTAATCGTAGAGAGTATAAGAGTAAGTAGTGCTTCTGGTGTAATAGTGCTAACTTGTAGGATTACTTCATTGGACCAGTGAAGGGCCTTAGAATGAGAATATGGTGTTTAAATTGAGAGATAGAGCAGTTCTAAGGGAAAAAGTGAAGAGCAGACTTTGTGGAGCCAGGAATAGTTTAAACCCAATTAGGCGGCGCTGCCCGCTGTAGCGCTATGCACAAAACGCGCAAAAATGCGCAAAAGAGGGTTTTAAGAGAGGAAGATGAAGGAGTTTTGGAATTGACCCAGAATGGCCAATAAAACTACAGTTTCAAGTCAGTAACCACTCCCACAGGGGCAGGCAGGCTGCTCAATGTTTTTCACTGCCACTGATCAACAGAGAGACTTCCCTTTAGCCCAAGCAAAAAATGGCCTCACAGAAACTTACAAACAGTTCAAGAACAGCAAGCCTGTAACTGAACTTTTTAAAATCTCAGAAAAGTGGGAAAAAAGCAAGATTTTTGTTTTGTTTTTTTTTTCAGAGATAGCAGAGGTTCACAAGTATCAACAAGTTATAACAGTGCAGTAAATGACCCCACACAAGAGTGTTAGGCCAAAGACAGATAAAATGCAAGTTTTGAGAAAAAATGATTTTAAAAATAAGTGCAAACAGGAAATTCAGTAAACAGCTCTAGGTTGTGCTCTAAATACAGTTACTAATGCAGAAATCAAATTTAACAAGCCAGAAAATGCTCAAAATAGGCGGCTATGCAGAAAAACTTAGCAAATAAACAGAGGAAATGTATGTATAGAATAAAGTGAACCTTGAATTTTCAACAGTGCGTTATTGAAGTAATGTGGATCCATATTAAATGAATATGTGTATAAGGGTGACCATTTGATTTGTATAAGGGTGAACGTTACTGTGTCTTTTCTCAAATAGGGGAAAGAGTGGCAGAGAGTAATGATCCTTAGGAGGATCTTAGGCTCTTTGAAAAAAATTGCTAGATTTAAGTGAGCTATATCTAGTGATGGTGTTAGGGAAGACATCATGAAAGAAACACAATTAGGAATATTGGTGAGTATTATATTTAGGAAGGGATACCAACCAGAAGAGGATTTGGATTAATGGGTCTAGTTATTTGTTGGGTGAGATTAAGGCAGGAGGAAGCCTGCTGAGGTTTGTGTTGGCTGATTCCCAGGTGATCAATGTTAAGGTCTCTAACTCTAAGGGGAATACATTTTTCAAAGAGGATAGAGTTACCAACAGAGACAACAATGAAATAGTGCTTTAAGGAGCCTGGCATGATGATATAGTTTAGGGTATGATCCTATTTGCAGTTATACATGAATCTAGTTAGGGTCGCACAGTGACGGTGGTTGGAAAGAAGATAATTTCAGTGATAGTAAGATTCTCCCCAGTATGTAGTAATTAGTCCTCCAGCTATAGTGTGTCCTGGTTGGTCAGATGCATAAAAATGGCAAGATCTGGTGAGACAACTGAGGAGAGCACCTACAGACTTGAGCCAAGTGTCTGCAGTAGCAAGTACGTGGGATTGAGATATCTTCTAGAAGAGCAAATTTATTATTAGTCCTTTGACTGATATGCAGAATAATGAGGCTAGGTGTTCACATGCACATAAATGTCAATGAGAATAGACAATGAAATAGGAGAGAGTTATAGAAATTCCTTCTACAACTGTAGTATCATCTTCAGAAAGGGCCACACTAACAGTAAGTCATAAAATTTTGGTATATTCCCAAGGAGTCGTTTATCATGAGAAGTGGATATTTACCACAAAAGATATGTCATATCAGTGGTGTCTTACATCCAGCTTAATTAAATTGCTAGCAGCTATGCTAATTGATGGAAAATAGGACATATGTAACGTCAATATCGTGAATAGGTATCCTTCATGAAATAATCATTGTCAGATGCAATATCCATAAAACAGGTTAGAATAGGCTTTGTTTGTACCGAAAGGTAATACAATTTGCTAACTATAAAATAAAACTGATGAATGTCATGGATTGGCTTTACTGAAATCTTTTATTAATTTGGTGTGCCAGTAAAATACACACAGAATGAAAACATATCATCTAGATTTGTAAATGTCCTTTTCTTTATTATTGAAGGTACACCAGATATGGTGGGTGCTTTCTTGGATGTTGTTAACAAGTCTTCTGAATTTTCAAAATTTGTATTAAGCAAAAGAGACTATTTCGTTAATTTTTTAGATGTTACTCTTTGGTGGGATAACATGGAGAATAAGTTTCAAAGTAGAATTTTTCGTAAAAAGACTTTTACTAATGGTTATTTACATTATAACAGCAATCACCCCAAATATGTAAAGAAAAACATTCCTAGGGGACAATACATCAGAGCTTGTCGTATGACAACCAAAGACAGTGATTTACTAAAAGAATTTGAACTTATTACAGCAATGTTTGTTAACAGGGGCTATGATGAAATGTATTTGAACAATTTGAGGCTTGATATTTTTAACAAATGAAATTTGTTATATCCAGCCTTATTGAAGGCACCTTTAATAACATCTAAGGAATTTGGTGACAACAAGACCTTTAATAATGGTCATTATGGTGTTGTTTGTTCAGTTGATATGACGGTTGACAGCTTTGGTATTAAGAACCTAGTGGAGAAAAATTGAAATATTTTAAAAGGAAATTCAGATTTAGTTAAGGTTTTGGGGGATCGACCTAAGTTTGTTTACAAGAATCATTCTAATTTTAAAAGGTTATTAGAAAATGACCATTTAGGTCATAAGGACAATCGACACTTAACACATAGGAAAGGCATGTACAAATGCAAGCAATGTAACTTCTGTAGATACATCTGTGAAGGGCCTTATTTTATGTTAGAACATCTTAATGTGACATTTGAAGTCCCTGGTTTTGTTAACTGTTTAACTAGGGTGTTGTTTACATTAGTTTGTGTAGTGGTTGTTCGGCATTCTACATGGGTATGACTACTCGTAGTCTACGAGAACGCATAAGAGAACATATTTATAGCATCAAGATTAAGGATTCTAGAAGTGCCTTATGTAGACATTCTTCGGAACGTGTGAAATACAAGAAATTCCTTTTTTTCCATTTTGGAAGTTGGTCAAATGGATTTGAGGGGTGGGGATTTCAAAAACTACATCGAACAGAGAGAAACCATATGGCAGATTAAACTTGGTGCTGACAGGAAGCCTGGATTAAATGAGGCTGTTAACATAAAATGTTTTTTAAAACATAGAAAACTAAGTTTGAACAAACATATGGATTTAATTACTTATACTGATTAAGGTTTTAACATCTTTTTTCTGTGTTTAATATTATTCTTTGTATGGTCCTGTTTACAGATTCTGTCTTTTTAAAAGGTTTTTATATTAAGTGATTTGTACTAATGATTTAATTAGCTGATTGGTTCGATTATTTATACGCTGGTTCTACAAGTGTATTATGTTTTCTGATGAAGTCTTTTGACGAAAGCGTTTAATAAATTGTGGTACGCTAAACCGATTTACATTTTCTTTGCCTTGACCATCGGTTCCTGATTTTTGTTTCTTTGTTCATATTTCATCTGGTTTGCACCTTTTTTTGTTGTTGTTACTGAGCGGGTGCTTTCTTGATGGCCGAGGCAGTAGCGGATCCGTTAATGGAGCTAACTATCCATTCTACCCCTTCGGGTAAAGATACTAGGCTTGTTCAAATGCTTCTAACTACTATGGTTGACATTCAAAAATCTCTTAAAATACTTACTTCTAAATTTCATGGTGCAAGTATTACAACCTCTTCCTCCAACTCTGATGGTGAGGAGAATAGGATTATCGACCTGGAAAAGGAGGATGTTTTTTCTCCAGTTGCTGAGGTTGGTAAAGATAAACGTAGAATTAAGTTATTTTCTAATTCAGCTGGTTCCAATATAAACATCAAGTCTATGTTGGAGATTAACTATGATCCTTTCACGAGAACGGACTATCGGGTTACTAGAGCTAAAACTGAAGAATTCCATGGCAAATGTGAACATCTTGGGAAACTTTTAAAAAAAATACAGGTTTCTTGATTTAGAAAATCGGTGCTTTCAGTGATGTTTGGGACTAGAGACTGTTCCAAAAGGGTTAAGATTTTTCAAGTGCCCTAATGGGGTAAGTGGGGACGATTGTTTCTTTAAGACTTTAACTTCTTTTTTTTTAATAATGCTGGTTTAGAATTTTTAAAGTTGTTCATTGAAAATAACACTAATAAAATGTGGCAACTTAAAGAGGACATACTAAAAATTGACAATGATGTTAACAGTTTATTGGCGGACTTTGGGTCTGACGATGCTTACTAGCAACTTTTTACTGAGGCTGAACACTCTATTAATGAAGTTACTGTTCGTAAGCACACTAAGTTGCTTTGCGATGTCACATCTTATGAAAACAGCACTGCTTACAGTAACTTTGAACCCAATCAGAAGCGTTTTTATGGTGATGACCATGTTGGTACTTTCAAACTGAAACCAGGCTTGAGCATGACGTCTTTTAACAACAGACCTCAATCCATTAGACTCAATAGAACGGACACTTCTGTTAAGAGGGTTACACCCTCGGCTCCTATAAAAAAGTTTTTTCTTAATAAAAATGATGGCGACATCAATGTGGAAGAACCAAAAGTAATTTCCCTTACTAAACATGACGGTGGTAATCAATATCCATCTGGAAGTGTTGTTAATGATGTTGTTCCCAAGGGTTTTTTAGCCAAGAAAGGGAACAATGTAAAAAAGACAGTGACCACAAGAAGCAGAATGATAACCAGCTCGAATTCCTTGGGGGACGAAATTTAGGGACTTCTAATGTAATTTTATGTGACACTTTTGATGT
Source organism: Protopterus annectens (assembly GCF_019279795.1). Classification (NCBI taxonomy): domain Eukaryota; kingdom Metazoa; phylum Chordata; order Ceratodontiformes; family Protopteridae; genus Protopterus; species Protopterus annectens. The sequence continues at coordinate 1,617,094,764 of NC_056744.1, read as the reverse complement.
TGTGAATTTATCTGATACATTACTAAAAGAAGTTGAGTTACACATTTTAAGGAATGGTTTAAACTTTGTTCCTACTCGAAGGGCTGAATTCAGCAAAACTGTTATTGACATAAAAAAATATACTCGTAACTTGAACCTTCAGTTCTTAATGCATAATGTATCTAGTTCAAATGATGTGTTCATTAAACCTTCCACCTATACACCTTCTTTAAACAATGCCATTAGGGTTTTCGAGGAGGTTTGTTTGCAGGAGCTTTTTGAATTTTTAAAAAGAAAGGGGAATTGGGTTGATAATTTAACCCACGTAGAGCGTAAGGCCTTAAGTGAACTTAGAAAAAAATCCCATCTCAGATTTATGAAGAGTGACAAAGGGGGCAACATTGTCATTATGAATGTAGCTAAATACAAATAAAATATGTTAAATATTCTTAATAACACAGATGAGTACGATAAAGTGTGTTTATTTGACATACACCGTAGTTACCGGAACATCCATTCATTTTTATATGAAGCTTTAATGACTGGGGATATGGATTTTAAAATGTATTTGTGTTGTCGAGAAACCTAAGGTTGGGGTGCTATTTGGCATTCCCAAAATTCATAAGGACTTAGTTAATCCCCCTTTTAGACCTATTGTTTCCTCACCACAATCCATAACCGAAGGAATTGCTTTAATGGTTGATGCTTTATTAAGCCCCTTAATACAGGATTCCAAGTCTTATTTGAAAGACTCATGGGACTTTTTGAATAAATTAAGAACATTTTCTGAGTTAGTGGATTTAAATGTGGTTGAGCATGTTATGTTTTCCATCGATGTTGTGTCTTTATTTACTTGTATCCCTCATGAGGAGGGGGTTGAAGCTGTTCGTAGTTTTCTAACCCAACATTCGAAGATGAAAGCAGGAATGATTTCCCTGGTCTATAGTTTAGTGGACATAGTTTTAAACAACAATTTCTTTTTATTTGATGACACTTACCACAAGCAAAAAAAAAGGGGTTGCTCTGGGGTCAGCAGCTGCTCCGGCGTATGCCAATGTAGTTATGGCTTGGTGGGAAACAAATGTTTTAGCTGAAATTGGGAAGCACTACAAAATACTTTTGTACTCTAGATTTGTAGATGACCTTTTCTTTATTATGGAAGGTACACCAGATATGGTGGGTGCTTTCTTGGTTGATGTTAACAAGTCTTCTGAATTTTTAAAATTTCTATTAAGCGAAAGAGACTATTTCGTAAATTTTTTAGATGTTACTCTTTGGTGGGATAACATGGAGAATAAGTTTCAAAGTAGAATTTTTCATAAAAAGACTTTTACTAATGGTTATTTACATTATAACAGCAATCACCCCAAATATGTAAAGAAAAACATTCCTAGGGGACAATACATCAGAGCTTGTCATGTGACAACCAAGGACAGTGATTTACTAAAAGAATTTGAACTTATTACAGCAATGTTTGTTAACAGGGGATATGTTGAAATGTATTTGACCAATTTGAGGCTTGATATTTTTAACAAATGAAATTTGTTATATCCAGCCTTATTGAGGGCACGTTTAATAACATCTAAGGAATTTGGTGACAACAAGACCTTTAATAATGATCATTATGGTGCTGTTTGTTCACTTGATATGACGGTAAAGAACCTAGTGGAGAAAAATTGGAATATTTTAAAAGGAAATTCAGATTTAGTTAAGGTTTTGGGGGATCGACCTAAGTTTGTTTACAAGAATCATTCTAATTTTAAAAGGTCATTAGAAAATGACCATTTAGATCATAAGGACAATCGGCACTTAACACATAGGAAAGGCATGTACAAACGCAAGCAATTTAACTTCTGTAGATACATCTCTGAAGGGCCTTATGTTATGTTAGAACATTTGAAGTCCCTGGTTTTGTTAACTGTTTAACTAGGGGGGTTGTTTACATTAGTCTGTGTAGTGGTTGTTCGGCATTCTACGTGGGTAAGACTAATCGTAGTCTACGGGAACGCATAACAGAACATATTTATAGCATCAAGATTAAGGATTCTAGAAGTGCCTTATGTAGACATTCCTCGGAATGTGTGAAATACAAGAAATTCCTTTTTTCCATTTTGGAAGTTGGTCAAATGGATTTGAGGGGTGGGGATTTCAAAAACTACCTTGAACAGAGAGAAACCATATGGCAGGTTAAACTTGGTGCTGACAGGAAGCCTGGATTAAATGAGGCTGTTAACATAAAATGTTTTTTAAAACATAGAAAACTAAGTTTGAACAAACATATGGATTTAATTACTTACTGTGTTGAGACATGCGTGAATGGGCATACCTTCGTTGAAGGTTGTGTGTCAGAGCTGGCAACTCGGTACGTAAAAATCTACTACCAATCATTAGCGGACCGGAATTCTGCTGTGGCGACCCCTAACCGGAAAAGCCGAAAGATACAACAACATTGATTATGGTTTTAACATATTTTTTCTGCGTTTAATATTATTTTTTGTATGGTCCTGTTAACAGATTCTGTCTTTTTAAAAGGTTTTTATATTAAGTGATTTGTACTAATGATTTAATTAGTTGATTGGTTCGATTATTTATACACTGGTTCTACAAGTGGATTATGTTTTCTGTTGAAGTCTTTTGACAAAAGCGTTTTGGTATGCTAAACCGGTTTACATTTTCTTTGCCTTGACCATCGGTTCCTGATTTTTGTTTCTTTGTTCATATTTCATCTGGTTTGCACCTTTTTTATTGTAAATATTAATGAAAACAACAAGTTAAACATATTCATAATAAAAAAGCAAAGCAGGATGCAACCACTCAGTATCGTACAACTCAACCAATAATCCAAAAACATACTGGAAGCCAAGGAATCCAAAGAAATAATCCAAAACTTTAATAAAATAAACACAGGCTTAAAATGCATTAAAAGGTTAAGCTCTTTCATCTAAACAAAATTTAGACATCTTCAGAACCATTTGCAACTATTACAAAGGAAAGTGACATCATAAAAAGGAAACTAATACACACACTCCTATATATACAAGATAACCAACCCCGTTACATTCTATCAAAGCCTACCAACACAATTTAAAGCTACAAGCGCCCGTGTTTCATAAAATTGCTGCTTTATATTTAAAAATGCTACCAATGGATGCTTCCTCATTTAAACCAGGGTTGCTGGCTGCATCTAACCTTAACTGCCAAAACAATTCTTTGTACATGAGATGATTTTATCAAGGGCTTTTTTTCATCTTTTATGTTGATACTATAAATCTGCTGGTATATATGTTCATTAAAAGCATTGTTAGTCTTGCTGACATAAAAAGCCAGACAAGACAAGGATAAAATACAGTTTCGGATTACCAAGGACAGGTATGTTTGCTATATACCAAAGGTTGTATATTTAGCTGGCTGCCAGTCTTGTTGGTGCTGTACAAAAATCTGGATCCAGACACACAACCAATAAAGACATATGAGGCACACAGTGATATATAAAAAGCTGGATCCAGATATACAACCATTAAAGAGATATGAGACACATGTTGGCTCTGTATAACAAGCTGGATCCAGATACACAACAAATAAAGACATGTGGGGCACATGTTGGTGCTGTATAAAAAGCTGGGTCCAGATACACAACCAGAAAGACTTATGTGGTACACATGGTGCTATATAAAAAGCTGAAAGACAGACAAATAATGCAAAACATAAAAATAAAATATTTTAAATCTAACAATAATAATTATGCCCACAAATATATCATTACAAAGAGGCTAAATGCCACATTTTTGTAGAAGTAGTACATTTAAAATGATCAAACTGCAAGAGCGGTATATATATATATATATATATATATATATATATATATATATACATGCACATACATATATGAAAAGCTGAACAGGCATGTGAAAACAATGCTGAATAACAATGGTTGGGATTTATAGACAGGTTGTGTATTGTGCAGTGTGGAGATACATGTGAAATGGCCACATGCAGTCTGGTATGTTCTGTTCTATGTTATGGATAATTGTTTTTTACTGAATAGGTAGTTATAATTACCATTATATCTTTTACAGAGCTGATCTCCATGAACTTCTACTGAAAAGTCACAATCACCCAATTGAATTATCCCTTAAATAAATACAACTAAACAAAGTAAATAAATAAACAGTGTTTGGTTGTGCTGTGGTAAAGCAAGAAGATGTGTACCAAAGAAAACATATGCAAAATAGAGCATAATAATATGCAAATGAAAGTGGCTAAGGAAATGAGGCCATAATAATATGTCATATTCATATTTTACAACTGTACAGGGGGTAAATACAGCAATATGCACTGGAACATAAAAGGTCAAAATACACTGAAAATATTGGAGTTGCAGGTAGCAAAACTGCTTGGGATCCCAGTAGCAGTCACACAACAGTGCTGACACTTACTGCCTATATACTCAAGGAGGCATCAAATACAATGCCTGTTGTAGCAAGTAACATTCCATAACTTTTATGGCAAAAAGCACATTAACCAGTTCCCTTCAGCTTGGGACAGAGTATAGAACTGGTTGATATGTGCCAGCAACACATGGAATCTTTAGGAATGCATGGTCTTCCTATCCTTGTGGGAACCATGGTATGTACAGCGCTTTCCATCCTAGATGTGGAACATGGTATGTATACCACTTTCCATCTTAAGACCATCAGGGCACACATTATATATTTCTCAATTCTTTACCTCCAGAACACTGAACAAGTTCCTTGAGATAATGCTTCTACATGTGGATGAGCACATCTGATTCCCTAACACACCAGACCAGACAGGCACCAGTACAGGTGGCTTTAATGACACTGCTTGCATCTGAGAGATACTGATGCCATAGACTGAGCACATGCAGCAATAACAGTCCTATTTGGCACACAGTTCCAAGATAAATTAAAAGGAAATTCTACATTCTGTGAACTGCAAGGAAGTGTGAGATGCACATGGTATTATATCCAATGTGTCTGCACAGTACCCAGGCAGTTCACATGATTCACATATACAGTATGCATATCAGCTGCTTCATCCTTTTCTGCAAGTAGACATTCCACTGGACCATCTAGCTAGTAAATGCAGACACAGTGGTTAAAGGAAGTGTATAGATCTACATATATAGTGTGTCCAAATGTGGTAACCTCTATATAGGCTGCAATTGAATTGCAGGTGATGCTGGATACCTACTGGAGTCATGCTAATGATGAGTGTATGGAACTCACAGAGCATTGCCAAACAACAGTACAACACAGCACATGGACAAAGCCATGACTTCAATGAGCATATGTTTGGCTAGCTCAAAGCCTGCTTCTGCTGCCTTGATATGCCGTGTGGGGTGCCACAGTATAATTCTTCCAAAGTCTACAGGATGATTGTAGTATGTGTAATATGCTACATAAGATGATTGTGAGAGAGAAGGCAGGCCAGCCCCGTGGTGTAGGTACAGCTGGACTGTGCACACACATGACTGCATGGAGGGAGATGCATAACATACATGAGATATCTTCCCTTACTCCACATGGGAGGAGGGAGGTAAATGTCATCATCATGTGCACATGTGGTTAGGGACAAAAAATGGCACATGGCTGTCAATACACACACTGGCTGAGGGTAGCATGTCATAGGAGGCAGAGGTGAAGATCTGTAGGAGATAGGCATTCTTTGCCATGGATATTTCTTCCTGCAATGTAGATGGACTGCCAAAATGTGAAACTCAGCTGGGCCCACTCTCTGCACACCTGTTGTATTAGGAGTGTATCAGGGATAGTGTCAAATGTGACACCATGACCTGGATGGAGCTCACTAGAAATGTGTCATGCCAGTAGAGGCTGGGATTCATTGCCACCCACAATAAACACAATAAGAGCAGGTAGAGGAAGAGAAAAAATATACACTTACCAATGTAGGTGAGGGTTGTGTACCTTGTGATGCCTCCCTACTTGCCCACCCTGGAAAGGTATCCCATCTTGACATCCAACAACACTATCAGTCAGCTCAGTGATGGTGGTACTGGCAATACTTCACGGTGAGGTGGAGAGAGACAGAAGCAGCTTGTGCCACCACAGACCTCACAGGACCAATCATTGCAGTGTGCCTGTGGCTTGCTGTCTTGTATGCAGATTGTGGGAGAGATTTACAAATGTAAATCAGAAAGCAAAGTTTAGTGGAAAGCTTTCTTATCTTGTTTAACAATAAGCAAGAGAGAGAAAAACAAAGAAAATTGGTACAGTAAACTCTCAGTTAACCGGAACTCAAGCAAATGGCACTCTCAAGCAACCGGCAAAAAAAATAGAAGAAATACAGTACAATTTTCATATGTTGCACTTTCTGGTTTCTCTCCACAGAAACGTATCTTATGTTTTTAGAGTTTTAGAGCTTTAAAAAGGAAGATAGGAATAAATTCCATCTTTCCCCAACGTAAGAACAAGTCAAATCAAACAAATAATATAGGGTACAGTATTAGTCAAGTCTATTTTTAATAGTAACTCTTAAGCAACCAGACACTAGTTATCCAGCATCTACCAATCCCCATGGGTGCTGGTTGTAGCAGCAGTACAACATGCTAGTTACATTTTTGTTAGCTCTTTTGTTAGTACTCAGGCACTTATAGTAACACTGTGTACTGTAGCCTGCTGCAGTATATTTTATTAAAAGTTTTTAACTTCTTCCCTTTCTGACTGTCTCATCATTCAAAGATAGCAGAATGTGGTGGGCAGCTAGAAGGACAGCACATTTCCCAGTAACAGAGTTCTGTTAGCTAGCAGTTTAATAGTTACTAAAACAGTAATACAAGTTATAGTCAGCCATCTTTTCTCTGTTTCATAATATAGGATGGGCTTTTCATTACCTGTTATGTAAGCAGCATGCAGATATGACATCACTGTGTCATTCTCATCATCATTACTAATAACAGCTCAACTGAAAGTGTTTCAAAAGGAGATCAGTCTTATAAAATCATTCTTTGAACTAAACAATGACTTCCAAATGTCCTTTCTAAAGGCTGCCAAGCTGAGCTCCTTTTCAGTTTTGAAGATTTTGGAGACTGGGTGGGGAGGGAATGGATGTGGATTTTATGTAGGGAGGGGAATGCCTGCTAGTGGATGTTGAATCAGTATGTGGTGGTCTACGAAAAGTGCTGTCAGTGTCAGCCCACCAATATTCCTGTCTATGGCTCACTACATAGATAATTTGGTTAGCAGACTGAATGAAGTGGACATGATGTCCCCAAAGTATTAGGACTTTTCTGTTGTTGTTATATTTGCCAATGACCTATTAATAATGTAAATCAGCTTTAAGCTTCAAGAGCCATATATGCTCCTTGGATAAATGTATACATTTGTTATCCCCAACCTTATCATTAACACACAAACATCTAAACTGATAATTTGTAATCAGAAAATTTGAAAAAACTAATGTAAAATTAAAAGGGAAAAAAAAATGAATAGTAAAAATTAGCAATTTAAGCTTTTTTTCAGGACTAATATACCCCGACACTTGACTGCCCAGCAGGGCAAGGCTCTTTATCCACCTCTCACCAACCAAGCGACTAAGCAGCTCACCCTACTATTCAGGCATGACCAAAGGGCAACTTCAGGTTTACTGTCTGGTCCAGCTGGTGAATCTGGGTATCCTGAGTCAATGTTACAACTGCCTCATGTACACAGACAGCCCTCTCCTCCTACCACAAAACACTAACATATGTGAGAGATGCAATTATACAGCCAAACTGGAGGCAAAGGTATCTCCACCCAAGACTGGAACAGACAGTCATGAGGAGAAGGTTAGCACTTGCACCACACCTCCAGCCTCACATAGACCTACTAAACCAGCACTGGCAAAAAATACACATAAATACATGATATCATACTCGGAGGCTCTAAATAAAAACCTGCAAAAGCATCAGAGAGCTCCAAAGCAGACACCCACAAAACCTGCACCTCCCGTCATAAACCAGACAACACATAAAATGCAAAATCAATGTGCTGCACAATCACAGCCCTTAAGGTGAAATAATATAACTAACACACTAGTAATAGGTGACTCAATAGTCAGGCACAGTGACGCCCCACTCACTAGGCTGGACAAGGAGAAGGTCACTGTTAGCTGCCTGTCAGGAGCCACAATCCGCCACATAACACAAGCACTCAGGTCACTCCAGAGCAAGTACAAATATGACTCTGTCATTGTTCATGTTGGTGTGAATGACCTGAACCATACCTCCCTGGACTACATGAAAAGAGACATGGAAGAGCTCTCTGATAATGTAGCCCAGGCGGATATGACCCTGACCCTGAGTAGCATCCTGCCCTCACCAAGAATGAAACCTCAGTATAAAGAAAAAAATGATCAATTTCAACAATTGGCTAAGCTTCTGGTCTCATTCAAAGGGGATCCAGTGTCTGTCAGCCTGGGATGACATGCTCGACAAGCCGCATTACTTCACAAGAGATGGCTTGCACCTGTCACCCTTTGGCTTTTGAATACTGGCCAAGGCTCTTGCTGCCCCCATAGTGCCTTTTTTAGGCAAGGCTCAAAATTCAAACCCACCTCCATAAACAGCACAAGTAAAAAACTGAGGGGTATGTTACTTAACGCCAGGAGTTTAAATCTCAAAATGCATGTGCTTGAAGCACTCCTAAGTATGGAGAACGTCGACATCTGTGCAGTAACTGAAACCTGGTTCAAGGCTCCAGAGAGCACTCCAGCACTACTGGGCTACAACTCATACCACACATTTCGGCCACAGAACACGGACCAAAACACAAAAGGAGGGGGTGTATCCATATTCATCAAGGATACCCACACCTCCAGGTTAGTGGCACAGCATGATACCTCTGAGATCATCCATGTGCAACTAACATCGGGCAAATCTGCAATGCAAATTGTGGCCTGCTACAGATCACGCTCCATGACCCAGGACCACCACTCCGCCTTTCTGGAGACACTGGTAAACATGAAGGTCCTACCAAACACCCTGATCTTGGGAGATTTCAATTACCCTACCATTAGCTGGGAAAACTACTTGAGTACAAACTCCCATGCTCAGCGCTTCCTGGAATTTATCAACTCAAATGCCCTGGATCAGCTGGTAAACTCCCCTACCAGAGGCCACAACATATTGCACCTGGTCATCACCAACATGGGTGACAGGTGCTCTGTACTGGAGGTCAACCCATCACTGGTTAGATCAGACCATAAACTAATCACCCTGGATGTCCACACCCCACCACCAACCCCAACCAAGGAAACCACAGTGAAAAACTTTTCTAAAGCAAACTTCACCTTACTTAAGGCAGAGGTGGTAAGTATCACAGCCCCCACACTAAAGGATAACACTGCCCAAGATGCAGAATCCTTTACAATTGCACTCTATGAGCACCTACAAGGATGCATGGATCATGCCATCCCTAGCAAAACCAAGACTCACTCCCCTAAGAGAAGGAAACCAGTCTGGTGGACCCCTGCCATAAACAGGTTATACAACAAAAGGAGGAAACTAGTTCAGAAAAAAAGCAAATCCCAAGAAGGAAAGACATCCCTGATCAGTATCAGTAAGAGACTAAGGTCCCTCATAAAATCATCTAAGGCTAACTTTGAAAGAAAAATAACCAAGGATTCGAAAGATAACCACAAAGCCTTCTTTAGCTATGTCAAGAATCTAAGTGGCAACTCACAGATATGCTCTGAGATAGTGCAAAATAGCACAGAATATACTGAACCTACTGATATTGCCAACATACTGGCAGATAGATTCAATGCAAACTTCACCTCCCTCTCACCTTCAAAAGGGCCCACAACAATACCGGAAAAGTGTAGTGTCCCGAAAATCACAGAAGTACAGGTGAAAACAGCCCTTTCAAAAGCCAAAAACACAGCATCAATGGGGCCAGATGGTGTCCCAGGCTGCATCTTGCACGAACTACAGAACAAACTAACCCCCCACCTAAACACGCTGTTCAGCCTCAGCCACTCCACAGGCTACATGCCCATAGAATGGCACACAGGAATGGTTATTCCGCTCCACAAAGGAGGAGCCACAACTGACCCTGGTAACTATCGCTCCATAAGCCTGACTAGCCTGGTCTGCAAGGCTATGGAGCGCATCATCATGGAACTCATTAACAAAGACATTGGAAACCTCCAAACACTTGACCCAACCCAGTTCGGCTTTGTTAAGGGCAGATCATGCCTACTAAACCTGGTTGACTTCTTCGAGACAGTTACCAAAGCCATAGATGAGGGAATGGTGTTTGTTCACACAGCCTACCTTGATCTCGCCAAGGCGTTCGACACCATTCCTCACTCAGGTATTATAGAAAAACTCACCAGCCTGAACATAAACCCCTACGTCACAAGATGGGTTGCCAACTGGCTTACAGACAGAACTCACACGGTAAGAATAGTGGGCTCCAGGTCTGACTCTAAACCAGTCACAAGTGGTGTCCCACAAGGCTCAGTTCTGGGACCCCTACTGTTCGGCATATATTTCTCAGAAGTACAGGCAAACACAGGAGGACTATGGCTAACCAAGTTCGCTGATGACTGCAAACTGGGAGCCATAACTGACTCTCCGGCTGACACGGACATCCTCCAAAAAGGCCTTACTGAGACAGACACCTGGTGTCAAAGTCATGGCCTCAAGCTAAATGCCAAAAAATGCATAGTCATCCCATTTGGGAAAAACAAAACACCCAGGAATTACCACATAGGCAGCAGCCCCCTTAATACAGAAGAGGTAATAAGAGATCTGGGGACCCAGGTAGATAGTAATCTCTCCTTTGACAATCATATTGCCAAAGTAATTAGGAAATCCTTCTATGTGGCCCATCTAATTACTAAGGGGTTCACATCTAGAAATAAAGAGGTTATAGTGCCCCTCTACTCGTCACTCTTCAGACCCATCATAGAGTACAATGCCCCATTTGGGATGTACCTCACAAGACACTTCCAACAGCTTGAAAGACCACAAAAGCACCTCACCAAGAGGATTACTGGCCTCAAACATATGTCCTTTGCAGCCCGACTGAAAAAACTCTGGCTGTACTCAGTGGCATATTGCTTACTGAGAGGTGATCTCTGCCTGACTTACAAAGCCATGTCCAACTCAGAATTGATGGACATGCTCCACCTAAAGAAATCCAACTCACTGCGAGCCACGTGCTCTAGTGAGCTAAACCTCGCCACAACAATAAATAGAACATGCTGGAGGGATAGATTCCTGTCACAGAGACTCCCCTAACTACATTAGGCAGAGCCCCTCACTAACACTCTTCAAGAGAAGCCTTGACGAGTGGATGGGTAACAGAAAGTACACCCCTGGGATCACTTCATTGGCTCTGCTTGACAGAGGCTCAGTTAATTAATCAATGGGGCGGCGAAAGCCGACACACTCTGGCTAGGCTTATAAATGCCCTCAGGCAGATAGCCTAGTACTTACCTATGAACCTATGAACCTATGAACCTATGAACTAGTAACTGGACAGACACACAAATTACCTAAAAACAAAAGGAGATAAGGCCAGCAGAGCATTATGTCACTTGGATTGCACGCCCTAGCCTTCATGACATTTTTTTAAACTGTAAAAAGTAAGATATATCCTACAGTCACTGCCAAAACCAAGGACAGTCCTATAAGTCCGAATGACGGCTTAAGAGACTTCATTCCACTCAGTCTAAATCTCCACTTTCTCTTTGGCAACAGATAGTTTCAGACAAATGGGTTCTAAAGATCATTTATAAAAGTTACAGATGGCAGAAAGAGGAAATTCCTCTTTTCTAGGGGGTACTTCCTCATTCTTCTTATCTGACTTTTGTTTCCAATTGTCCTACATCACATGCTGTCACAGGGAATGAAAGAATCAACTCCCCAACTGGGAAAGGGGTTTTATTCAACAATGTTTTAGTGCCAAAGAAAGAAAATGCTTAGAGACCATTTCTGGATCTTTCTTTCCTAAACTTGTTTGTGGTAGTGCTCAGATTTAGAATGATATCACTTCATAACCTGTTGCCTCTTCTTCCTCATTCAAGTTTATTTGCAATATTATATTTAAAAGATGTTTAGCATCACATTCCTGTCCAACCAGGCTTCAGGCATTTCTTGAGATTTTGTGGGTCTGGAGCACATTCCTTACTCTTTGAACTACCCACTGCATCAAGCATGTAGAATAGTGTGTGTGTGTGTGTGTGTGTGTGTGTGTGTGTGTGTGTGTGTGTGTGTGTGTGTGTGTGTGTGTGTGTGTGTGTGTGTGCGTGTGTGTGTGTGTGTGTGTGTGTGTGTGTGTGTGTGTGTGTGTGTGTGTGTGTGTGTGTGTGTGTGTGTGTGTGTGTGTGTGTGTGTGTGTGTGTGTGTGTGTGTGTGTGTGTGTGTGTGTGTGTGTGTGTGTGTGTGTGTGTGTGTGTGTGCGTACGTGTGTGTGCGCGTGTGTGCGCAGTACCTTTAAGAAGCATTTCAAGGTTGACACGTGCATATAAATAGCAAGCACGTACTAGCTTCAGTGCCATTTTGAGAGTGCAGCCAGAGAGTGCGCATGTATAAGTGTAATAGCTAGTTTGTTTATAAGTTTATCCAAGTTAAAGTTATTAAGCCTCAATCCTGATGTGTTTGTACATAATAAAGCTGCTTGAACATAGCCCACTAAGACTCATCTATTTTATCATGACTAGACAAGCGACATGGTGTCAGAACCAGGATTTCAGAGACTGTTTTTCAGAGCTATGAGGTGCAGAGATAACAGTGAAGGTAAACTAAGAGAAACAAGCATGAAAAAAGGTCAGAAATGAACCACAGGAAATGAAAACTTTCACAAATAATTTATTTTATAAAAAAAGTTAAAACAGAGCATTACAAAGGCACAAACCGCATCACTAAACAAGTGAGAGGCACAAAAGGTTCATTAATTAAACAAGATGTTTACTATTAAGATATCTCATAAAATGATTATCAGAACAGCACATAAGGGGTTTGGAATTACCTCGAACTGCAAAACAAGCATGTTTAAAGCAAAACAGGCATGCTTAGAGTAAAACAAGCACAAGAAAATTATAATGGGTATGGAAAGAGATTAAACGAGCAAAACATAGGTTCATAGGTTCATAGGCTGGTACTAGGCTATCGGCCCTAGGGCCTATACAAGCCTAGCCATAACAATTCCCTGGATATTTCTTCCCACACTATTTACTTCCCTGGACCCCTGTCTAGCAGGGCAACTGACGTGATCCCCGGGGAGGATTTCCTTTCTCCCATCCAATTGTCAAGGTTCCTTTTGAAGAGGGCCAAAGAGGCACTCTGCTTGACATGTATGGGCAGTCTATTCCAGAGTCTGGGGAGTTTTTTTTTTCTTCTAAATTTCCCTAAGGAACCATCAAGTACCAAATGAACATGCTGCTCATTCTCTAAACTTTGGGCACTTGGATCTGCTCCTTTTCTCATCAAGAGCCGAACAGCATCAAGCTGAGCTACCCGGTACTGCAACCCACAAACAACATGCAATGCAGTATTCCCACTGTAGGCCTTGGCATTAACAAAACACAGGGATTTGGGAAGTTCAAGGAAGGCCCGGAGCAGCTCAACATTAGCTTCTTCAGCAGCCAGGTGCAGTGCAGTGTGACCACTTTTTCGATCCTTTGCTTCAACAGAAGCACCCATCTGGATCAGCGTTTTGACAGTATCCACCAAACCTTTGTTCTTTAGCAAAAGCTCTTGCATTTCAGGAGAGCGAGGCTGATTCCTCTGGAGTTCATGTACCACTGCATTGTGAGCAACTGCTGCACAGTGAAGGGCTGTTAAGCCATCATAATTTGTAGCTTCAAGATCCATCTGCTGAACACTAGCTCTTGCTCCTTTTTGGAGAGCCTGAAGGACTTGGGCAAAACCTTTCTCAGCACAGACATGTAGTGGTGTCCTGCCCCAACAGTTGGTCGTATTCACCTGTGCACCAAGACTTACTAGGTCCTGAACAATCAGATGCTGGTTGGCTGCAACAGCTACTTGCAAGGCACTCTGCCCATTGTGCTCTTTAACATCCAACATACACAAGGCAGCCATCTTCCTTGCTAGGACATATGAGAGAGCCCTCCGTCCCTGTGCAACACTTATGTGAAGGAGTGTATCTCCATCAGAGTCCTTGGCCAAAAGCTGATCATGGGTAACATTTGTAAGTTTATTCTCCTCCTGTTCTATCTGCCACTGAAGGAAAGACTTTCCAGGCTGTACAGGGTTTGTCTCAGTAACAGGCTTCTGCTGACAGAAATGCTCAGATGATGAAAACAAAGCATTTGACTGCACCGCAGCAGAAATTTGATCTTGTGAAAGGTTCATATTCTGGGAGCAATTAAACATCACAGAATGAGTCTGACCACTAGGCTGAACTGGAAAACTTTGCTCATGCAGTACAGATTGGAAGTTTTGGCCTTGGGTTTCAAATGGTAAAGTATGGAAGCCAAATCCAGACTGCTGGTACATATTAGACTGGCCATCTGCAGGAAAGAGCTGGTAGTCCTGTATGTGACCTCCATTTAAGTACTGAAGCAAAACCTTGAGGCAAAAGTGAAATGTCAGGTGAAAATGAACAGGAAAAATTCTGATCTTTTGAGTGTTGGTGACTGGTATATAATATAAAATATAATAAGGACAAAAAGGTACATTAAGTATAAATAAAGCAAGGCAACTGCATGTTTTTTGGCAAAGTACTATGTTTTGGCATAACTACTATTTCATATTCTATTCGGGGAATAACTAGAGTTATTCAAAGTATGTCAAAGTGTGTAAAAGTGCCTACAGTGTATGCTTTTTACTGTGCATTTATTCCAGAGAGTTTGTGTGCAAAGTGCAACTATTTTGTGAAGTACAATCAAAATACAGCCATTTTGAAAAGTTTCTTGTGCTGGGTGTGTCTATTCTCAAAATGCTGCCATTAAAGAGTGTTTCTTACACTGTGGAGAGTTATTTAGCAAGGTACCGCCATTTTGGAAAAGTTTTAGTGTGCTGTGTACTGGTTATTTGCAAAGTGCAGTTACTTGAAATGTTTCTTACTCTGAGCTTTTCCTGCCCAGTTTATTCACACAGTGCAGTTATTTTGAAATGTTTCTTACACTGAGGTGATTGCTTACAGTACAGTGATTTCAAGAGTATTACACTGCCCGAGGCACTTATTTCGCAAAGTTCAGTTATTCAGAGGCTTGTGGTGCTGTTGGGCATAGTTACATATGTGTGTGTGCTCATGCATACTTGCAAAAGCTTTTGCTGGTATGTGTTAATATGGCACATGGATTTTGAAAACCAACACCATTGGTGTTTGATAAAAATATTGCAGAGAATTGGGGATTATTTCAGCAAAGTAAGATATTTTTATACAAGCAGCTTCTTCTTATAAAGATGGCTGCACCAGGGCATTCATTTTGCTAAACCTAGTTGGGTCAGAGGCCATTGAAAGAGAGAGTTCATTTGTGTATGCACCAGCGGTATATGAGGGATAAGGTAAAAACCATCATATTGTTGTTTGTACAGGCTGAATCAAGGGAAGACCCCGAGTGTTTGAAGAGCAAGTTCAGGGAAATGTGCAACCCAAGACAAATATTACATTAGAGAGGCATTTGTTTTACACATGAGATCAAAAAACAACTTTTCACAGCTTATATAACTGACCTGAGAAACAGAGGTAAAAACATGTCATTTTGGTGACTTAAAAGATGAGCTGATAAAGGACAGGTTTGTGTGTGGTATTACTAGTGCTGCAGTGAGAAAGATATTGCTTCATGACAGTGACTTAATGCTGAGCAAAGCTATCGAGATTTGTCAAATCCATAGAATTATGGAAAAGCATACTAGCATGCTTGCAAGTGATAAGACCACGGTTTCAGCAGGCTCCAGAGCAAATGTAGACAGCATGCAACACATGGCTAGCAGAAGCAGGCCTTAGCACATGGCACCTACCACCATTGCAGGCTCCCCAGGTAAAACCCATAGTTTTCCCCTTTGATGGGTGATTCCAGCTGTCCATCAATTAACTGGGTACCTATACCACAAAGGCTGGTTATATCCATACATTCCTAGACATGTTAAATGCTAACTCCTTTGTATAAACAGTTAACCAGCCCACTAGAGTACTAAGGGTCAAGATTTTCTAGACCTCGATCTCAGTAGCATCACACCTTCTTGCACTACATAGTATCCTCATCTCTGGTCAAAGCCAAACACAGATCAATAATCATCTCCTTTAGAAAGCAATACAATGAACACCTCTGAATCTAAAGACTTTAAAAAGACAAACCATTAAAATGATATTATGAGCTCTCAAAATTCATCTGCAAGATTTCCAGTCTCAATGTGACCTCAGTTGTCACTTATACCAATGAATTTTACTTCCATCTGACAAATAGTATAAACCAAGCAGTCCCAATCAGAACAAAAATATTGGCAACAAACATAAACCACCTTGGTGTGAATGTCAGGATTACTAATCTTTACAATAAAACTGAAAAAAGAACACTAATTTAGACCTACAACAAATCAAAATCTAGCCCCTTTAAAGGTTCTGGCATCACCGTATTTACTTTTGAGGGAGAACCATTATTGCCTCTGCTAAAAGATAATACAAATCTTTACTTTGTGAAATATCTGCACTTTATCCTTCATAGCTCAAGGTTAATGCACCAGTTTATGTGGAGTATGATTCAGCACATATTTAACAATAACCTCTTATGCATGTAATGTTTCAATAACACAACTTTAAATAGAGAACTGCATAACTGACAGTTTTCCCCAGCACCTGCTTGTCATGGTTCATACACTGAAACAAAGAAACTTTTATCATTGCTAGGAGATCTTCGCATGCCTATCTGCCAGTTTCTTTCCTATTGGATATGATTCAGATCCCACTTAACCAACAACTTATTTATTCTCCCCTCATGAGAACGTGGTTCTTGGACACATGAGGATTAGTATATAGGGTAGTTTCAAGAGGCATTCTGTTGGTGTACATCGTATTGTCCACTGTTGCAGGAATAACTTTTTAAAACGTCTGCTGCAGAAGGACTAAAATCTGGCCTGAATTCTAAAGTTGTTTACCCTCGTCCTTCTCCTCCTGGCTGGGAGAATGCACTCCCACTTGTATGTCAGCACATCAGTAGTAAAAGAGGAATGCCCAATCGTGCCAGATTTAGCCCTTTCCTGCCACAGTACAGGTGCATATTGCTGTGTATTGTGTTAACATTCATTAAACTATCAGTTTCAGCCTCCTATCACTTTGGTAATACAGTGCATGTTTATGTCGATTGCAGTTTTTCAGGCATCAGCAGCTATAACAGTAGGAAGTTTGTCTCTAAGTGAATTTCATGTAGGAAGCATATCTACATAAAGACTTCCACACCCAGATTTTATTTTGTTCAGGGCCCAAGCACAACACCCCTAACTGCCCTCACTGTGCATACTTGAACCAGAATACTGTTAAGCAGAGTATAACAATTCTAAAACTATCTGTACCAAAAAAAGATGCATGCCATGACCAAGGCCACTATAGTGTTGGCCAAATCTGTTAAGGATGCACCATAAAAAAACAGGAGAGCTACTCCCTGAAAAGGACATATGGAAAGAAGATGTGGGAGGTTGGCATAATGGTTAAGGTGTTTGCCTAACAGACACAAGATGCAGGGTTTGATACTTACATGGGGTAATTGGCTAGACTTAAAATGGCCAACAAGGGCAGTTAGCCTAGTATGAACCTATAAGATAATGGTCATTTGGAAACTAATGCCATCTCAAGACACAAGGTATGAGGTTCAGAGAAGCACTTTCACATTCCATGACCCTGACAGCTACAGAATGGTCCAAAACACATTCTCACAAGCCAAAATCTTCTAGTTGTTGTTTGACCTCGATGTTCTGATGACTATATCTTGATTTCCAAAAGGAGTGGTAGTATCCCATCGGCTGGGCAGGCCTACTTCTGTATGTCTTTCCTCTAATTCCTCTTCTCTTTAGGGTGATACAAAAGATAATGGAAAGCATGCCAGGAATGCTACTGACGGTTTCCTTTTGACAGAGGCAGCAATGGTTCTCCCTCAAATATAAATATGGTGATAGCAGAGCCTTTAACGCTGCCTCAGCATATGAACCTATTGGCCCAAAACAAGGGGCCCCTCTTACACTCCAACCTGAAGACCTTAAAACTGACAGGGTGGATGGATTTAGCTTGATTTAGTTATCAGTACTTTCAGGCACATGTTTTCCAAGGAAATACTATATTATAAAGAAAGTGAGGAAACCTTATGCAAGAAAATCACATCTAGAAAAATGGAAAAGATTCTCCCTTTACTGCCAAAGGAGAAGTCATAAGCCAAACCAGTCATGTGGTCTTTGATCTCCATTTGCCTTTCAGACCTTTTAAAATCAAGATTAACTTATGCCTCACTGAAGATGTATGCATCTGCCATTTTAGCATGCCTGCCATAGGAACCCCCCACTTTAATTAACGTCACTTGTAAAGCAATTCCTCAAGGGATTCCTGCACCTGAGGCATCCAAAAAAAGAACCTTCATCACTATAGAATCTGAATAATGTCCCTGAAAAACAAATATTGTCTCTTTTTGGACCAGCTACTGCTATTCTTCACAAAAAGTATTTGTCCTGGAAAACTGGATTTGACTGGTCATCACTTCTGAGCCATTTCTTACTTCCAAAAATTTGAGTCATACTTTGCATCAGCTCTTCCTTCATGCCTAAAGTAGTGTCTGAGGTATTCTTGACTGAATCTATTCATCCTCTTGATTTTACCCTAACTGCAAAAACAAAGATGAAAGGGTCTTTCATTTTCTAGATGTGCACAGGCAACTGAGATGCTATTCAGACAAAACAAAGAAAGAAGGAAAATAGACCAGTTAGTTACATGTGTTTCTTGCAGAAGATAGAAAGAGCAGGCCTGTTTCTAAGCAACCACTTTCTAAATGGGCAGCTCACAGCTTTTTCTGTTATTCATATTGTTGCAATATTATCCCAGGGTATGTGAATGCACATTTGATTAGGGATCAGCTCTCAGTCCATTTTGGAAGCAGCTACATGGTCACCAGCTCAAAATATTTCAAAATATTGCAACCTAGATATCTACTCAAAGTCAAACTAAACTTTATTGTCAGTTAGATCTGCACATAGTGCAGCTAAACAAAACTATGTTGCTTCGCTCCCAGTGCAAGAAACATACATACATAAAGTTACTATTTAGTAATACTAGAACAGACACTTACAGACATTACATGTATAAAAATGTGCCATTTAGGGTATTGCACAAGTAGATATTGCAGAAACTTGAATTTTCACATTAACAGGTACATGTGAACCAACAATATTGCATAGAGTATTGCACATTCAAGTTTCAGGACAGATGAAGATTTGAATATTGCACTAAAGTATGCTACTAGTAATAGTGATCTTAGAATAAATGGACACGAGACTATGTCATCTACTGGATTAGTCAACAGAATATTCAGTTAATTGGTTTAAAGAACAGAATGGCTTCTGGCATGCCTGTTTTTAGAGTTCAGCAATCTGGTGGATAAGGGGAAAAAAATTCTTTTGAGCCTGGAAGTCTTACAGTGCATGCTGTGGTAACATCTGCCTGAGGAAAGGTGGGAGAACATACCACAAGCAGGTTGAGTATGGTCATTTATTATCTTTCTAGCTCTGCCAATACCTCAAGATTTATAAGTCAACCAAGGATGCCAGTGGAGAGCCAATGATTCTTTTCGCTGCTGTTAAAACTCTTCGGAGAGCTTTGTGATCTGAAGCATTACAGTTCCTCTACCATACAATGATGTTGTTTGTCAGTACACTCTCATTGATTCCCATATAGAAGGCTTGTAGGATGGACTGTGACTGGTCTGCTTTCCTCAGTTTCCTTAGGATGTGCAAATATTGCTGCACTTTTTTGACAGTGTGATTGGTGTGTACTGACCAAGACAGATCCTCTGATATATGTATACCCAAAAATGTAGTGCTCTTGACTCTTTCTACTGCTACTCCTTTGATTTACAGAGGTTGATGTGCTCCTTAAGACCTCCTAAAGTCCACAGTCAGGTCCTTGGTTTTGCTGACATTCAATACCAGATTGCTGCTGTCACATCAGCCAAGCAGATGTTCCATTTCACTCCTATATGCTGTTTCCACACCATTCCTGACAAGACCTGTGACTCTGGTGTCATCTGCAAACTTGATAACTCTGTTGGATTCATATCTGGCTACACTCGTGTGTAAGCAAGGTGAATAGTAGAGGACTCAGGACACAGCCCGTGGTACACCCGTGTTCAGAGTTATGCTTTTAGAGCTATTTCCCACACATACCTTTTGGCATCTGTCTGTGAGAAAGTCTAGTATCCAATTGCAGAAGGGGGTGTTGATGCCCAGTTGGATTAGTTTCATCACTAGGTTCTGGGGGATGACAGTATTAAAGGTGGAACTGATGTTGATGGATAATATCCTGACACAACAGTCCTTATTTTCCAAGTGAGTCAAGGTTTCATGAAGTGCTACAGAGACAGCATTTGTTGTGCAGCGGTGTGACCTGTAGGCAAACTGCAACGTATCTAGTGTTGCAGGTATACTTGCAGAGATGTGGTCCTTGAACAGCCACTC